>NC_079514.1:27056226-27286705 GCF_000801105.2 Raphanus sativus | reverse complement strand
AAAGAAACCTAATAGTGGGTTGCCTCCCACTCAGCGCTTGGTTATAGTCATTTAGCTTGACTGTGGTAGGTGAGTGACTCATGGGGTGCAGAAACTGCTGATTACCGGACAGCAATCATCAATCTGTGTCTCCTACTATTGAACCATGTGGCGATGAAGCTTCTTGTGGCATCACCGCTTGTAGTTGCTTCTATCTATCTGGAGGACTGTATCTTGAAGTTTCCTCACAGAATTCTCGATGTATTCGATTTTGTCAACTTTCTTGTCGATGGTCTGGTAGGTGTGTACGGACAATAAATTTAGCTCACTCTGTAATGCATCGATCCTGTCCAAAATAAACTGATCTCGGTCTGCTAAAGACTCGGTGTCGATCGATGCTACGAGATGCGCGTCGGTCATTTCGCTGACGGGTATGTCGGTCGATTCAGAATCCATTGTTGTCGATCGACTGTGAACACTGTCCCTTGGTACTGCAGGCACGTATATTGCCCTTCATGTGGCGAGTAGTTCTGCAGAGGCTGTTAACCCTTTCGTTAACAGTGTAGTCAATGGTATCACATGTCCCGTTGAGTCTTCTTCCCATAGCATCCATGCCTCATACAGCTCAAGTTTATGTTCATCAACTGCTGCTGGAGTGCCTGCTCTCTTCGCTGGTGGTGGTTCGGTGTCGATCGATGTTGGTCGAGGCCTTTTGATCGATGCTTCCGTGTTGTCACAAGGCCAGACGATTTTGAACGATGCTCATGTGCCTATGTAGCTCGTTCAGCTGATGTGACATTGTGGCCTGAAATCGCAGGATAGGTGAACTGCAGAGTTCATGTTTTTCGTACGTACGATTTCATCTTTCTCTTCCAGTTCTGCGAACCTCGTGTCGATCGACGAGAAGGATGTGTGTCGATCGATGGAAAAGTAGCATTCTGAGCTTGGTCATTCTGGCGAATTGTATCCAACTCTTTCTGTAGAAGATCGATCCTCTTGCTTAACCATTCGACATTGTTGTTGAGAGGGTTGTAGACGTCTCCAATCCGTGTATGTGCAAGCCTCCCATTCATCTTTCTTAGGTGATGAACGTTCTGGTCGGTCCATGGATGTAGTCTTGCCGATGTCGATCGATGGTACATGTACTCTGTCGTCGATACTGGTGGCGTAGCCTCTTTCTCAAACATGGTCAATATGTTTCCAAGCTCCACTCTTATCTCAGCCATATCATTCTGGAAGTCTTTGTAACTGACATCCAAAGGCTGGAAAGTGTCTTCCACCAATGTGCGCATGTTTGCCTCAAGGTGCGCCTGAGCTCTCCATACATCAGTCACCATATCATCCACCTCCTCTTTACTGTAGGGCATTGGTGGTGGTGTGTATGCAAGGTAGGGGCGTGTGTGTATTGGAAGTTGTAAGCAACCTTTGTGAAAAAGGGATGCTCTATCCAAAAGTCTCTTTACTTGCTCCTTGGTAACATGGATGATCTCACCATCAACTCCTCTCTAGTAAACACCCATATTTATCCTTAGCTTCCCACTTGAATCTCCTGGATCCATCGGTATTGAAGGCACGTCGTCCAAACTCCAGTCGTCTGTCGGGCGATCGGACTCTTGGTCTGTCGATCGATCCTGGATATCCGCCGTCGATCGACGGTGTTGAAACGATATCGATCGATTGTGAATGTCGAGGTTGACCGAAGTGTTGAAGAACTGGATCCTCCCTTGTGTTGGTGTTGTGGTTGTCCTGGACGTGATGTAGGATGTTTGGATGGCTACGTTGCTTTGTGAACAGGTTTTCTGGTCCATTGGCAACTTGGAGGATGTCGGTTATGTCCTCTCTGGATATGTGCAGAACTCTTCCATCCATAGCCATCTGTGTCCCTGAAAATTCCAAATTCATCAGGTGTTAGTGAAACGTTCTTGATATCATTAGGTTCATGAGATCTCGGTTGAGCTCTGTTGATGGTGTCGATCGATGGTGTGTGGTGGTGGCGGTCGATGGTGCACGTCTTGCTGCACGGTTGGATCGATTGATCATGTTGTTGCAATCTTCCATTGATGAATCTCTGAATGCTGGAAGCTGCTGGGTAGAAGGTGAAAAGTTTTGAATTTTCGTGGCTTGAGTTGTCAATCTTTTATACCCATGTGTTGCCCTAATCGGTGAAATTCCGATTTTGTCCTTTAAATCGTCCGTGTTAATATCGATCGATATTATACTGGCAATGTCGATCGATGGACGATGTCGTTTTGCTGGATGAAGTAGATAATCGATCGATGGTGGGCGTTTGATGTCGATCGATTGTGGTCCAAATCTGTCATTCTCCAAGTAGATTTCCCAAGCTCTCTATTCCCAATAGTCTTCATCATATTCTTCACTGTGGTCTCCACTTTGGGAAGAGGTGGCTATGTCTACTGCAAAACTCTCATGAAATCCGCTATCTGCCCAACTCCTTATTGAGTAATCATCTTCCTTTCGGTTGGGTGGGATGGCGAAATTCGGGTAGCAATGATCTGGTAGATCGAGTTCATCATCCGGTGGGTCTCTGTCGATCGATGATCCATTGTTGTTGTCGATCTCCTCTGACTTGAATGTGTCGATCGATGACGTCAAAGTACTGTCGATCGATCCCGAGTACTCTGTCTCGTACTCAACTTCACAATGACAAACTGCGATGATACCAGTATCATCTTCCTTTACCACTAATTTGGCTGGTGGTTTGTCAAGCTTGACAGGGTCGTAGTGGATATCTGGATCTATCATAGTCAAGCACATCCTGTTGGTCTTCATGTCACATATGGCCCCTACTGTAGCCATAAATGCTCTTCCAAGTAAGAGGGAAGAGTTCCAATTTAGCTTGATGTCTAGGACATGAAAATCCACAGGGACGATAGCATTACCAATGTGCACCTCTAGGTCTTTTATGAAGCCTCCAGAGTTTCTCTTAGAGTAATCCACGAAAGTAAAGATCTGTGGTGAAGGCTCTACTTGCAGGCCCAGATGGTCTGCCATGACCTTTGGTAAGATGCTGACTGATGAACCAGTGTCACATAGTGCGTGAGGAAATTCAATACCTTGTATCACACAGGGTATTGCAAACTTCCCATGATCACTCTTCTTTAGCAAAGTAATCCTTTTCCTCATCTCTTCTCTGACGTTGTCAAACCTTCCCCTAATGTCAGTTTCAGTCTCCCTTGTTTCTCTGAAAAACATCCATAATCTCTTTGTGAAATAAACCTCCTCGAAAAGTTTTTCCGGTGGGATTCCGATAACTCTTTTAGTGAAACCATCAATCTCCTTTTCATTAGCTTCCCTCTTAAGGTTCTTAGGAATCTTTTCCTTCCGACTCCTTAACCTTCTTCCTTCAGTTCCCTCTGATGTAGGTGTAGTGTCTGAAGAGTTACCAGTGATCTCTGTAGGGTTAGTTTGTGGTTTCGGTGTGGGTCTGAGTGTATTGATTCTGTTGCTGTCTATCGATGGTAGTTGCACTCGGTATATGAGAGGTGCGTGTCGATCGATAGGTGGAGAATAGGGTCGATCGATACGGTTGTCTTCATTATGTTGATCGATGAGTGGCTCGTCTCGTTGGTCGATATCTTCGTAGTTGTGGGTGGGTGGGTATGGATGAGAAGCCGTGAATTCAGCATGTGTCAATATCCTAACCGCATTGCAGTCTGCAAGCGTATCCGGAAATGACATCGTCGATGTGGACTAGTTGGTGTCGATCGACACCATTGCGATCCACTGAGACTTAGCGAACTTTCTACTTCAAAGTCTCCTTCTTGTAGCTTCTCATGTTTCACCACTTGCCAGAAATCATCATCTATGATAGCATTGACGTGGTGTTTCCTATTTCCTTCCCCTACTTCCTTAGAAGTTCCAATCCTCCTGATAGAGTCTTCAGTCTGGACAATCTGTGTCTCAAGTTTCTTAACTTGAGTGCAGATGGTATCTATCCTCGTGGTCAGATTGTTAAAGACAGAATCAATCTTCCCATTGAAGTCTACTGTAAGCTTCTGCTGACCTTCCAGAACTCTATCAATCATGGCATCAAATTTACTCTCCTGGGTGGGTGGCGGTGGGTTTTGGTAAGCTGAGTTGCCGTAGTTCCTTATGTTAGTGAAGGGTTTCTGATACTGTGAACTCTGGCTGTAGTTACTCTTCTGACCATTGCCAAAGAAGTTTCTGTTTCCACTCTGGTTTCCATATCTCTGAAATCCAGTACCTTCAATGTAGTTCACATCTTCCTCTGTATCATCCTCTCTAGCCTCTCCTTCTTCAGCTGAGCAGACTGGTTGCCCCAGAAATGCGTGTAAAGCATCTATCTTGGCTCTGACTTCATTCATCTGGTCTTCACCGATGGCTGCAACCGATTTCTTCTTGTCAGAGTCAGTGTTCTTGGTGCTGCTGCTGTTGGCTAGGTTCTCAATAAGTCTCACAGCCTCTATTGGATTCCTAGTGTTGAAGTTCCCCTCACTAGCAGTACAAGAGCCATCTGATACCTAAAGGCGATACCTCTGTAAAAAGTGCTTAACAGCTGCACTTCATTGAATCCATGGTGTGGACAGTCTCGCTGGAAGAACTTGAATCTGATCCACGCGTCTTTAAATGTATCACTAAGCTTTTGCGCGAAAGTGGCTATTTTGCTCCTTAAGTCATCAGCGCGTGCCTCATCAAAGAAATTACGCAAGAAGGCGTTCTTGATGTCGGCCCAGGATGTCAGTGATCCTGTAGGTAGCTGCTTGAGCCAGTCCGAAGCTTCTCCAATAAGTGAGTATTTGAAGAGCTTGCAGAGTAGGTAGTCCTCGGGGACTCCATCCATACGAATAGCAAGATCCTCGAACCTCTCCAGATGGTCCATAGGATGCTCGTGTGATTGCCCAGAATAAGGTATCCGAGACACGAGAGAGTAGTGCTGAGGCTTGAGCTCGAAGTTCGGCTTCTGAATCTCTGGAAGTCGAATAGCTGATATGTTGGTGTAGTACTCGTCTGGACGGTTATAGTCTACCAACGATCGTGTTTGAGCTTCTCCTGTAGCCTCGGCTTCAGTTTCAGGGATTATGTTTCCCTGTGCATCTAGCTTCTGACCTGTTGCATTACGCAGATGACCATCTTGGTCATACAGGTTTCCATTCTCGCCCTGCGTGAGAATGACAATCGCGACCATGCTTCGCGGAGTAGTGTCGATCGATATACGGTTAGAAGAATTGATCGATGTTGATCGGTGAACGGTATCGGTCGACGGTGCTGTCTGAGTGTCGGTTGACTGTTGAACGTGAGTATCAGTCGACGGTAATGCGGTTCTGTCGATCGATGCGGAGCGTAGGTCTTTGCGGATTGAGCGTTTCAAGTATGCAGGATCCTCTGAGAATAATAGTTGATTTCCCTTGTTGCTTCTGGTACTGCTGGGCATGTACCTGAAAAGACAAGAAAAATTTTAAATAAAAAAGGGGGTAAAAGAAAAACCTAAGAATAATAAGATTAAATCTAATGGCGATCAAAGCTCCATAGCAACGGCGCCAAATTTGATAGTGCTCAAATTACCCAGTAGAGCTTACTCTCTCAAATAAGAGGTACATCTGAGCAAGGAAGTTGCTCTAACTAACAATATGAAGAGTTGTTTAAATGGGATAAAGAGTGCTAGACATAGGGTTTCTATTCAGGAATGGAAATTATAATCTCTATAAATGCTTTAATAAGTTGCTTGCATGATACTATAGATCTCAGCCGCTTAACATATGTGAATTAATCACTGGTTAAAATATCTAGATCTCTGGCCACACCTTTCGCATGATGACACAGAAAAAGAGTCTGTCGATATCCTTTTGAGATATCGCGCGATACACCTTTCGCGGCGCCGATCGATTTACCAGTAGGGTATGTGGGAACCGAAATTCGCACTGTCGATTTTTATTAAGTAAATCGGAGGAAAGCTAAGTAAACCTAACTTTCCCTGAAGGTCCGGATTCTCTGCGACAACCAACGACAAGTGATCAAATAAATGCGGAAAGTTTTTATTAAGATTTGAGACTGGACCTTAAGGAAGGCTGCCTACGTACCCCTTTCGAGGATCAAGTCGGACGTAGTTCAGTTGGAGTTGTTTGAACAAGAGATCGAACTGCCTGGCGGAGTTCGTCTAGTACGAGCGTTAGTCATAGAAACGGGCATGTCGAGAATAATGCCTAGGGTTTCTATGTGCGGAACTCTAAGTACAACAAGGGTTGAGTTAAGAGTTGGGACTGGACCTTGAGAAAGGCTGCCTACGTACCCCTTTCGAGGATCAAGTCGGACGTAGTTCAGTTAGAAAGATTTGAACAAGAGATCGAACTGCCTCGGCGGAGTTCGTCTAGTATGAGCGTTGGACATTGAAACAGGCATGTCGAGATTAATGCCTAGGGTTTCTATGTGCGGAACTCTAAGTAAAGCTTAATCGTTGGATCTTTCCGAGAGGAGTAGAGATATGCTAACGTGACGGAAATAGGACAGGGGCGGCCGGACGTTCTAGGTCCTGCCTTGCTAGTCTGGCCACCTAAGTCCTACATTCTCTAAGCTAGCAGGAATTCTCTAAGTCTAAATCTCGGATCTGCCCTAATTTTCGGATTTGCTCTCTCTCTTCATGATTTTTGCTCTGCCCTTCTTCCTCTCCCAAAGCTCCTTTATATACTCCTTCTTATGACGGTCTATTCTCCTTCTGGGCCGCAAGGCGGGCTTCTTTCCATTTTCGTCGGCCTCCACGTTTATCGGGAAACTTGACATTTATCTTCGGGAAACTTGACATTTATCCTTCCGTCGATTTAGCATTCATCTTGTTACGTAAAGATAAACGTAAATCGTCGTATCTATCTCAGATAATCGTAGACAGACTGTCCGATCGCGTTTGGTCCCTTTCAGGCCGTCTCTAGGACTTTCGTTGTTTTCTACGATTTCTTTGGAAGTTCTTCGTTCGTTCGTAGAGTTGAGACGAGTGGTGTCTTAAGATGACCATCGCTGTTTCGTACGAAGAACTAAGATCTTCCTTCCCGTCGATATCTTACGAGTTTCCGAAATGTTTCCGACGGTCTTATATTGGAGTAAGAACCGGAGTTTCGTACGCGGAATCTCGATGATTCGTCCTGCGAGGACTTGGGAAAGACTCGAAGTACAGACTTCTGATTGCCGGGGACTGGGATTCGTGTACCGAAGATTGTTGTCCGAAGACCCAAGCCAGCACGGGGCTAGCCGCCCGGCGACCACGGCCAGCACGGGCGGTAGCCGCCGGCGGCCACGGCCAGCACGTGTAAATGAGCTTCCATGGCCTGTCTAGAAGCCACTGCAAGAAGAATTCAACAAGGACAGCAACAACTTGGAGTTAGAACAGTTACCTTAAGTGGGGAAGCTATGGATCAGCCCAAGGCGTGGAGTTAGAACAGTTACCTTCTGGTTGGGAAGCTATGGATCAGCTTCTACATGAAGTTAGAACAGTTACCTTCAGTTGGGAAGCTATGAATCAGCCCATAGCATGTGTGCTTGTACCTGGTTGATGAAGCTTGTGGTCTCAAGGCATTGGTGATCATCATTGGTTCTCATCTTCCAAGCTTGACCACATACTCTCATTCTCAGGTCAAGCTTGAGGAGGGGTGTTAATATGAGAAGCCAATGTCCATTCTTCTTATGCAAGGGAAGTACCTAAAAATATATTTATTCTTGTATGAATAGGTTTGCCCCTTGAGAATTGATGCATGTGTGTGTGCATTGTTTGAATCAGGTACTTGGAGCTCATAATGGAGAGTCTGGTCGTGGATCAAACCCTTTGATGATGGCAAGAGGTCAGAAGAAGGGGGGAGACAAAGAACCAGCCACATGGAGAGTTCCAAGCAGTTTTGAGTGTGAAGCAAGGAAGGCATTGGTGCCTGCTTGCCATTGAAGTAAGGCCATGATCCAGGGTTTATGAGTCCCTAAACTTGATCCTAAGACTCATAAACCCACTGGCCAATCCCTAGGCTGAGGGTAGTTGCACTCTTTTTCCCTAAGTGATGGTTTTATCCCATGAGGTTTTCCACACTTAGGTTTTTAATGAGGCAAGTGCTCTCAGTTCCAAGCTTGCCCAAGGATCTCCTATGGTCAAGCTTGAGGGGAAGTGTTGAAATAAAGAAAGGAATGACCAGAAGAAGAAGCTGGTTGATGATCTAAAGAGAATTCACCAAGAGAAGCCAATTTGGTTCTGATTGTGCAGTCTTGCTCCACAAGCTACTATCTTGACCTAACTTACCTTTCAAGGCAAGAAAGGAGTTTGGAGACTTAATATGGACGTGGGAAACACTGAGATGTCAAGGAAACATGTTTGAATTAAAATAAGAGAGCCTGGTTTGAATTTGAAAAGAAGAAGTCACATGTTGCTTAAGAGAAGCAGCTGGACTTGTCACTTTCACTCAACCAGGCTGTGTAAACCTCTCTCCTGTCACTCTCACTCTCTCTGGTCGAGATTCACCTTTGCTACATCCTTCTGGCTTCATCAGAAACCCCACAATAATATTTGTTTAGTCATTCCCTTGTTTAATCATTGTTTATTGTAAGTGATTGTCTATTTAAAGACTTCACCACCTCTTGTAACATTCATTCAGTATCAATACAAGTTTCTCTAGTCTAATTTCGTGGCTCTCTCTCCCTTTCTTGTGTTTAAACAATATTCACAATGTAAGGAGTTTAGAGTTATGGTTTAGAGGCTGCCTTAACTCTCTTTCTCTTAAGGCAGCCTAATACTTGTAAAACTCACTCTAAACTCTTCTTTATGTTCTGTTCATCTCTAGCTTACTGATTCTAACTCCTTGTAGCTTAAGTACACAAACCATCAGTGTTGTGATACTCCACAAGGATAGATTCAAACTAGAGTCTTTAATCTGCTCTTAGTTTAATTATAGTGTTCTTATATTAATCTCACAGCCACTTAATCTTTCTAGATTCAGATGGTTGTGTAGATTATTTTGCTGAGAGGATTCAATCACAAGTTGATTGTCTCTTCCATTATTAAAGAGTGAGTTCATGTTCTTAGCTATTCATAGCTTTTCCAACAGCACGGGGCTAGCCGCCCGGCGGCCACGGCCAGCACGGGTGCTAGCCGCCCGGCGGCCACGGCCAGCACGGGCGCTAGCCGCCGGCGGCCACGGCCAGCACGGGGCTAGCCGCCCGGCGGCCACGGCCAGCACGGGCGCTAGCCGCCGGCGGCCACGGCCAGCACGGGGGCTAGCCGCCCGGCGGACAGGACCAGCACGTGCGTCTCGACGAGGGCTTCGATTTGATATCTAGATCGTTTTCTGAGTCCTCACGGTTTGAGAGAACGGGCTCTTCGAAGTTTTCCGGCGGCCAAGACCAGCATTGGCGCTAGCCGCCCGGCGGTCAGGACCAGCACGGGCGCTAGCCGCCGGCGGCCAGGACCAGCACGTGCGTCTCGACGAGGGCTTCGATTTGATATCTTGATCGTTCTCTGGGTCCTCACGGTTTGAGAGAACGGGCTCTTTGAAGTTTAAAGGCGGATTCCTTGTCGTTCGGCCTGTCCAAACTTAGATTACTTCTCGTTTCTTCTGTATACTTTCGTATGGTCGTGTCATATCAGCTACGGACCTAATGTATCTCGGTTCTTCTTGATTGTGTCATTGAAGTTTAACGAATAAACCTGAGTTGGTTTTCTCGTAAAGTTTATCGTGTAAAACAAGAACAATCGACTTTAACATAGGTTTTTTTCAAGCTGTACGACTTGCTTTGCTTTTGACGCTTGTTTTATGGAAAGTCCGCGCATGATAAATATTTTTAGCCGTTGATTTCGAGATAACCGTTTTTGACCCCAACAGTTAGCCCCCCAGCCTGTAAGACGCGGAGACGATCTTGCGGGCGGAAGATTATGAGTTGAAAATCGAAATTTTTGGCTAATAGTATTTTATTGCGGAAATCCACATCACCTTTGATTGGCGATCTCGAACGTGATGTCGGGAAGACCGTGAGTTCGTTGCTCAACTTCGACTCGATTCTCGCTGGTCTGAAATCCGTGTGCACCCTTGTCCTGGATTCGGAGGGTTCGGAGGACCAGGACCACGCAGTCAAGAATTGCGAAGCCGGCGCATATAAGACATGCAGCGGTGGTGCGACCAATGGAGGCGACGGTGAGACCGTTCCTACTTTGGGTGAGTTTCGAGGATGAAGATAATGCTCCGGGGAGCGTCTTGGTTTATCAATCCCTTTAGAGATTTTTATTTTGATTGCGTTTCGGCCGAAAAGTGGTCATGATGTACATTTGTGGGACTGGCCGTTGGTGGCTTCAAATCCCGACCTTTTTCAGGGCACCTGTTGAACTCTGCGGCTCAATCCTTATAAAATATTAATATTGCGTTTTTAGAACTTCTCTCTATCGAAGTTAGAGGGACAGGGTGTGAGTTGTCGTCTCATTCCTGCCTCCCTGATGATCACCGTATCCGTCGTTTGTACAAAGCGAGATTTTCCTGCGGTTTACGATTTACGCGAAAATTCGTGGAAACGTACAGACTTAAGTGAAGAGACAAGTTTTGAGATCTCGCGTCGTTGACGCTATGCCTATGAGATGTTAAGATACCAGCAAGGCTGGGTTTAGGGCAAGACCTAGGTTTACTCTCAGACTGAGGCTATGCGATGACAAATAGGCTTTCGTTTTGCCTGTTTGTGATTTTAACCTGATTCGTACCGTCTTAAAATCCGCGAAGTGGTATCGGCTTATATGATTTGTCTGGGCACGAATCGAGCTACTTCCTTTACGAAGTGCTGAACCAAATTTGGATTTTTTGTATAGCGCGCTATGGGATCCTTGTCGGATGTAAAAGAGCCTACCCTTAGGTGGCTTGTCTGTTTAGGACGTTAGAGTTCGTTTGTTGTGATCAGCAACAACGAAATGATGCCGTTTTGAAGGCGTATGAATTTGTTATCGAAAAATGTTTATCCGAGCACGAAGAGTCTGTCGATATCCTTTTGAGATATCGCGCGATACACCTTTCGCGGCGCCGATCGATTTACCAGTAGGGTATGTGGGAACCGAAATTCGCACTGTCGATTTTTTATTAAGTAAATCGGAGGAAAGCTAAGTAAACCTAACTTTCCCTGAAAGTCCGGATTCTCTGCGACAACCAACGACAAGTGATCAAATAAATGCGGAAAGTTTTTATTAAGATTTGAGACTGGACCTTAAGGAAGGCTGCCTACGTACCCCTTTCGAGGATCAAGTCGGACGTAGTTCAGTTGGAGTTGTTTGAACAAGAGATCGAACTGCCTGGCGGAGTTCGTCTAGTACGAGTGTTAGTCATAGAAACGGGCATGTCGAGAATAATGCCTAGGGTTTCTATGTGCGGAACTCTAAGTACAACAAGGGTTGAGTTAAGAGTTGGGACTGGACCTTGAGAAAGGCTGCCTACGTACCCCTTTCGAGGATCAAGTCGGACGTAGTTCAGTTAGAAAGATTTGAACAAGAGATCGAACTGCCTCGGCGGAGTTCGTCTAGTATGAGCGTTGGACATTGAAAACAGGCATGTCGAGATTAATGCCTAGGGTTTCTATGTGCGGAACTCTAAGTAAAGCTTAATCGTTGGATCTTTCCGAGAGGAGTAGAGATATGCTAACGTGACGGAAATAGGACAGGGGCCGGACGTTCTAGGTCCTGCCTTGCTAGTCTGGCCACCTAAGTCCTACATTCTCTAAGCTAGCAGGAATTCTCTAAGTCTAAATCTCGGATCTGCCCTAATTTTCGGATTTGCTCTCTCTCTTCATGATTTTTGCTCTGCCCTTCTTCCTCTCCCAAAGCTCCTTTATATACTCCTTCTTATGACGGTCTATTCTCCTTCTGGGCCGCAAGGCGGGATTTTTTCCATTTTCGTCGGCCTCCACGTTTATCGGGAAACTTGACATTTATCTTCGGGAAACTTGACATTTATCTTCGGGAAACTTGACATTTATCCTTCCGTCGATTTAGCATTCATCTTGTTACGTAAAGATAAACGTAAATCGTCGTATCTATCTCAGATAATCGTAGACAGACTGTCCGATCGCGTTTGGTCCCTTTCAGGCCGTCTCTAGGACTTCCGTCGTTTTCTACGATTTCTTTGGAAGTTCTTCGTTCGTTCGTAGAGTTGAGACGAGTGGTGTCTTAAGATGATCATCGCTGTTTCGTACGAAGAACTAAGATCTTCCTTCCCGTCGATATCTTACGAGTTTCCGAAATGTTTTCGACGGTCTTAGATTGGAGTAAGAACCGGAGTTTCGTACGCGGAATCTCGATGATTCGTCCTGCGAGGACTTGGGAAAGACTCGAAGTACAGACTTCTGATTGCCGGGGACTGGGATTCGTGTACCGAAGATTGTTGTCCGAAGACCCAAGCCAGCACGGGGCTAGCCGCCCGGCGACCACGGCCAGCACGGGCGCTAGCCGCCGGCGGCCACGGCCAGCACGGGGCTAGCCGCCCGGCGGTCACGGCCAGCACGGGGCTAGCCGCCGGCGGCCACGGCCAGCACGGGCGCTAGCCGCCCGGCGGCCACGGCCAGCACGGGCGCTAGCCGCCGGCGGCCACGGCCAGCACGGGGCTAGCCACCCGGCGGCCACGGCCAGCACGGGCGCTAGCCGCCGGCGGCCACGGCCAGCACGGGGGCTAGCCGCCCGGCGGACAGGACCAGCACGTGCGTCTCGACGAGGGCTTCGATTTGATATCTAGATCGTTTTCTGAGTCCTCACGGTTTGAGAGAACGGGCTCTTCGAAGTTTTCCGGCGGCCAAGACCAGCACTGGCGCTAGCCGCCCGGCGGTCAGGACCAGCACGGGCGCTAGCCGCCGGCGGCCAGGACCAGCACGTGCGTCTCGACGAGGGCTTCGATTTGATATCTTGATCGTTCTCTGGGTCCTCACGGTTTGAGAGAACGGGCTCTTTGAAGTTTAAAGGCGGATTCCTTGTCGTTCGGCCTGTCCAAACTTAGATTACTTCTCGTTTCTTCCGTATACTTTCGTATGGTCGTGTCATATCAGCTACGGACCTAATGTCTCTCGGTTCTTCTTGATTTTGTCATTGAAGTTTAACGAATAAACCTGAGTTGGTTTTCTCGTAAAGTTTATCGTGTAAAAGAAGAACAATCGACTTTAACATAGGTTTTTTTCAAGCTGTACGACTTGCTTTGCTTTTGACGCTTGTTTTATGGAAAGTCCGCGCACGATAAATATTTTTAGCTGTTGATTTCGAGATAACCGTTTTTGACCCCAACAGGGTATCGATCGACGGCTTCTAGATCTGCCTAGGCGCGAACCGAATATGACCGCGAGGTCTCAAGGAGGAACTGCCGTTCTTCTCAACGGGAAACAGGCATCGCTCAAATGGATAATTCAAGATAATCTAAGATCCTAGTGATCTATGTTCTAGTTAGCTACTCTAAAACAAGCATAGGGTACAATCCATTTGATGAGTATCACAACTTAGCAATTATAGCTTGGGGCTAATCCCACAAACCTATTTAAACCCTAGATCTAACAAGTAGACTACTCAGACATAGCTAAGCAATTCATAATAATAGATAGATGAAAGAATTGCTTAGATAGAATAAAGTAGAAATACAAAAGGAGATGAGAAATCTCTCCAATCTCTCTCAAACAAATAAAACTCTAGTCTCTCTCTCACACTCTCTGCTTTGGTTGTAAAAAGCTTCAAGCTTCAAAGGGTTTCTAAACTTGCCGTCAAAAGCACTTAGCAGGAGTATTTAAGCATTTCCATTAGGATAAAAACTCGTCAGGGGCAATCTCGTAATTTGGTGAAGTCTTGGTGAAGTAGTCGGCTAAACCATTTCGTCCTCGATATCGATCGACAACACTAAATGTGTATCGATCGATTTTAATCTTCTAGTACGCTGATCTTCTCAGCTACATCGATCGACAACTCAGGATGAGTATCGATCGATTGTAATCGCAATGTTGACTTCCGACTTAGTCTTGAATGGTCAACTCGGGTGTATCATCTCTTGTACTCCAAAATGCTCCAATAACATCACTTTCTCACAAAATGCTCCTGAACCTGAAAACATACCTAACAGGCTAGAAAACAGATTAAATATATAATAAAATACTAGTATACCATGGTTAAAAACGGGTAAAATCCATGGTATATCACCGACAAATTCAGTAGAGGATAAAATCATCCGACGACGAAGTTCCGAACTCCGTCGGATAAGTCACCTCATCTTCACCTCCCTCCGCTTCGGTCGCGACCTCCACCGTGTCAGGAGAAACAGGTATCGGCTCCCAGAGTCCCCAGATGCTTTCCTCGATGGGGGGAACAAGGGACTCGGCGTGAACATTGTCCTTCATGCCATCCTGCATGAGGCTCAACTCCTCTTTGTAAACATAATCCCTCTGCTGAGTCCTCGTGAGAGCTCCAACCAATCCGCGACACTCGCGAAAATCGCCTACCGCGGCATCAGCCGCCCGGAGATTGTAATACTCCTCCTGGAAACGCGTCGCCCGATTCTGCATCTCGGCGGCAATCTCCCGCTTGGCCTGCCTCCTCGCTCGGCGAATCTCTCTAGCATGATGGGTGGCCGCCCTTAAGTTCCGCTCTAAGGTCTCCTCCTGGAGTCGCGCCAAGTCATTCACGTTCTTTTCCGCTTTGAAGCGCCAGATCCTTGATTCTCTCTGGCTATCTACCAACGCCGAGCCGAGATGGTTCATCGCCTGCGAAATTCGAAAATAGAATTTTTATTTTTTACGAAAATAAAAATACGATCGGATAATAAAGAGAATGTAGGAAGAAGTAGAAACTAACCCCGTTTACCATGCGAGAAGTCTCCGCCAATACTTCAGGCCTCTCCGTTTCCTCCACAAAGGGGAACGGATTAGGATGATCAGGAAGACTGGAAAAGAAGTCGTCAAAATTAGGAATTTGCGCATCGCTCGAACCGCTCCCATCGCCAAAGCCTAGAGACGCATCCCATCCCGGAAGCGGAGAATCGTCGGCGGGAAAGTCGTGATCCTCGACCTCGATATCTTTATTTTTCCACGGCAACTCAGGCGATCTCTCGACCGGAACATGCTCCGAGAGATGCTTAACAGGAGCAAAATCAATCTCACCTTCCGCCTCGAAGTCAGAGTGAACCAATCGGATCGCCTTCCGAACCCTCTGACGGGTAAAACTGGTCCACCAATGATCGCCGCTCCTAAGCGCGTCCCTCACCTCCATAATGTCTCTAGGCCAGGGATGGACCACGCTGATGTGTGGAAGAGGATTTGGAACCATCCGGAACATCGGAATAAATTCCTCCGCGACGGACGCAGCATTGTTAAAATTGGAAACGGTTCCCCTTACTACCAGCATTATGGTAGGAGGAGTCAGTCGCCAGGAGGTCGACTCCTTGTTGTATTGTATCCGCAGGAGTGCCTCAAAATGGTCGGCAGTTAGGGATAGGCCGCGCTCGTAACTCAGAATTACGAGACCGATAAGGATCTCGAAACTCGTAGGGTTCAGCTGGTTTAACGAAACCTGAAAACGGTCCAGTACGCGGACAATGATCTCAGGTATCGGAAACCAGATACGACAGCGAGTCGGAACGGCCTCGTAACACGTGAAGTAGCCTTCCGGACGATGGTCGGCGCTTTCTCCGACCTTGGGAATCCGGAACTCAACCGCGTCTGGGACTCCGGCAAACTTCCGAAGCGTCTCGAGAAAAAGATCGGTGGTCTTACTCGGCAGGTGGGCCCCGCTTTCCAAGATCGGCAGATCGGAAACTTTTCTTCTCCGGGACAATGGCTTAAGAAGTTAGCGATTTCTTAATCAACGGCTTGAGAAATTTACGATTTAAGAAAGAAAATGATTTCTTAAAACAAACAGAACATTGTTATCAAAGGTCCGAACATCCGCAAACAAGCATCCTAAGAGAATCGTAGCTTCGCGATGATTCCAAACGTTCGGACAACGGACCATAATCCACGGCACAAACCCGATCGCGATGGCGATCGGGTTACGGATAGGATCTCAGTTGCTATAGCGAACGGATCACGAGACCACGCTCAGTCGCTATAGCGACCGAGCGTCAATTATAGCTCGGTCGCTATAGCGACCGAGCTCCAAACAGAGCTCGGTCCCTATAGCGACCGAGCCTCGGATACAGCTCGGTCGCTATAGCGATCGAGCACTCGTGTATCGATCATTTTCCGAAACGTCCAAAATCTTCCGAAACGACAATACGATGTAAAACTATGCATTCTCGACTATCCATATAGCCGTTCTCCGCAACTCACGACTATCTGTTTCTTGATCTCTCGATCAAATGGAATCTTCCGTTTGGTTTTCGATAAAACCGCAGAAACTTAATCTTATCGAAGAAATCGTAAAAAGTCTTAAATCAAAAATACGGCCCAAAGAGGTCCTAAACTTGATTCGAGGCCCACTTGTGATTTCTTAAAAACCCGTAAACCTTATGACGGTTTATGCTTGGAGGACAAGCATCAGTTTCCGCGGAAAAAATGGAAACTTTCTACAGATAATCATGAAGATCGGAAAAAAATGGAATATTCTCATTTTTTCGACTATGACGGCTTAAGGGCAAAAGGGGGAAGCGTAAACCGACCTTGGAGGGAGTATATAAGGAGTTCAAGGCGAGAGGCATAGAGGCATCACTTGTCCAGAGCAACTCAGCACTTAGAGCAATTTAGGCAACTTTCTGTTTTTATTTTTCGAGCTGCGACTCAATTAAGTTTAGCCACCTTCGGGTATTTGAACTAGGATCTCGCCGACAGCTCTCGTAGCCGAAGCACGTTGTCCTATTGTTGTCACGCTCATACGCAGATTCGGAATAAAATCTTTCTTACTCTCTTTTTACGATTTTTATTTTTATTTTCCGTTATTGTCGTGTTCCGATTGCTTGACGTGTGGTTTCTCATAAATCAGGGACCTTCTAGGAAATTAGGGTTTTCCTAGTTTCCTTATTTATACGAAATATTGACGGTGCGCATTTCGGTTCCCACAGTTTGGCGCTAGAGGGAGGGGGAGGGTACAGATCAATCTTACTCACGACCAGCTCACGCTCAACCAGACATGACTAACGATGATTCAGCGAACTTGCAAACTCCTTTAAACAGAGCACCCAAGGACGCCTTGAACACTCCCGCAGCAGATGTTTCCGCGGCAGACGCATTAAGATGGCACTGTATGGGGCTCTTTACGGTAGACCTTGTCGCACTCCACTTTGTTGGACAGAAGTGGGGGGGGGGGCGACGTGAGATAGAACCAGCAATGGTTCGAGAGACGGTAGAGCAGGTAGAGATGCTCAAGAGACGGCTTAAGGAGGCCCATGACCGTCAGAAGAGTTATGCAGATAAGCGGCGTAAAGATTTGGAATTCCAAGTTGGCGACCTGGTATACCTGAAAATTAGAACATTTAAGGTAGGATCTAAGACTCTGAAGTTAAAGAAGCTTAAACCGAGGTATATGGGACCATTTCCTATTTTGGAGCGGATTGGAGCAGTTGCATATCGATTAGAGTTATCAGACTTCCATGACGTATTTCATATTTTCGTGTTGAGAAAAGTCGTGAGAGAGCCAGAGCTCATTTTGCAGCAGCCGCCAAGTGATCTTGGTAAAGATTTGTGTGCGCCATGTCAGCCAATAGAGATTTTGGATCGCCAAGTGAAAGTGGATAAGGGGATGATGACCATGTTGGTCAAGGTTCGTTGGGAGAGAGACGGGATCCAGGAGGAGACCTGAGAGCCCGAGCTACAAATGAGGATTGATTATCTAGAGCTATTTCGGGATGGTGTTGGACAGTCAGCGGATGACTCAAATTCAGGGACGAATTCTTTGTTAGTGGAGGAGAATTGTAACGACCCGATTTCGGTTACAGAGTTTGTTAGCACGCCAACGTCCATGCACACACCCACAGGTCTATATCTTTGCCTATAAATACCCACCTCTCACATTGATTTTGTCACCAAGTTCATCAAAGAAAAAAAGAAATAAAGAGAGAAAAGAGTTAATGGGAAAATTGGGGGATATTTTGTAGTGTTTGAGCCACCACCAGAGTTTCCGGAGCCGCCTCACGCAGTGATCACGTCCAGCTTGTCACCACCGATCATCACCCTAGGTAACCATCGCAAACCGCCATGCATTTAGTTTAAGTTTCGGCCGTTTTAGTAAAACACACATACCTTCCTAACCGCTGAGTGTTTCGTGCATGCAAGACCACCATCATGTTCTTCTCGTCGAGACGAAGCCATAGCCACTGATATCGTCGAAATCGGAGCTCAGGCGAAGCCGTACACGCCTCCGGAAGATCAGCCCTCGCGCAAGCGTGAAACGCACGCTCCACCGTCTCCGACCACCGTCCGCCGGAGCCGCCTCACCCGGCCGCCGTCAGTTCACCGTCGAGAATCCGCCGCCGTGACGCCACCGCACCGCCGCCGCCGCCGGTGACTTTTCCGGCCACCGTCGCCGCCGTCGCCGCCGGTGACTCGCCGGTAACTCGGCTACTCGGCCGAGTCGACTCGGTGGGTCAACTCGGTGACTCAATCAACCGGTTGGTTTGACTGGTTTAAATTAATTGCGAAATCGTTAGGGTAAACCGTTCGGTTAAAATTAATTAGATTTTGGTTAGGATAAACCGGTCGATTTAATTAATTAATTAATTAATTTAATTACGGTTAAGGCTAAACCGGATGGTCCAATTGAAATCGATTTAGGTTAGAGAAAACCAGGCGGTTAGGTTTAATTGATTTCTGGTCAATGTTTGATCTGGTTGACCTTTGACCACCGGATTGATTTTTCCGTACACTTTGACCAGACCCGTTTTCACCCGTTCGAAGGGCGTTCTGACCCGAAATTTCGCCCTTATTTCAGATTTGGAGTCTATTTGAGCATCTGGAGTTCATAGATACCACTTCTCTACATTTTCTAAAGTGGAGTCTATTTGAGCTCTTTCCGAACTTCTAGTACACGACTTAGGATTTCGAACAAATATAATTTATCTTCAATATGTTCCGTCTGCTTGAAATCGAGTTTGTCATAGCTTGTTAGTTTAGGTTGCTTGCTTAAACCGGAACTAGGGTGTTAGATTGTTCAACATTGATTGCTTCACTTAATGTTATTTTAGTTAGAATTGTTTGTGGACGGCTACGGGAAGGTGTTCCTGTATGTCAGATTGTGTGGAGAATACGGCCAGTTCAGTCGACCGGCTGGACCGTCTTCTGGAGGTGTCGATGAATCGTCTGAGGGCGGTGTACGAGCACTATCTCGAGTGGTTTTTGTATTTTGGCCTGTTAGTGGGCAGCGGGTGTGCACCTCGCCAGGATCATTCTTTGATGCTTGGGTACTTTAGGTAACGTGACTGTAAGCAGTATTAAGATTAAATTATTTTTATCTGTATTGCTATGTCTATGTCCATGAATTTTGGGATTAGCATCCCATACCTCACTAAGCGACTCCCCTGTTGCTCACCCCTCCTTCTTTCCCCTTTCAGGTGAGACCGTTGAGCAAGAGTGATTCTACTGGACGGATGCTTTTGAGTGCTATTGGGCTTTTGGGCTTTTTATCACTTCTATCGTTATCTACTTTTAGGCCTTCGGGCTTTTATCTATCGTTTATGTTATTTCGTATTTTCGGACTTACGGATTTATGTTGTTATTTTTATTTCGGATGTTATCGATATTTATGAATTTGACTTTATGGTATTGTGATGAAGCGGATGTTGACTCTGGAATATTTATAAATGAAGAATATTATTATTATTATTATGATATTTTATTATTATCGGTTTTTAATCAGTGGCGGGTGTCACAATGATGTTCAGAACATCCTATCGATGGTTTTTACTTCTTCTTCTCGAAAGTAAAGCTGAGGAAACTGTTGCAGTCACTCTAATTCCCAAATCAATACATCCACGAACTCCAGTGATATCATACGAACATCCCAAAGGTGACCACGAATCAAACCAAAAAGAGGTTCGGTTTCCATTTCCTACCTTCATTTTAAGGAATTGTTTTGCAAGGTCTCTATACTTCAGTAGCTTCCGCCACATCCATGATCCTGCAGTTGTTGTATCCTTGATAGACCAGATCGTGTCGCTCTTAACCAAATACGTTTGAATCCATTTGGCCCAAAGCGAAGGTTGAGAAGATAGGAGCCTCCATAACAGCTTCAGAATGAGGACTTTGTTCATCGCTTTCAGTGGCCTGAAACCCAAACCACCTTCTCTCTTCGGGAGACAAACTACATCCCAGGAAATTTTTGCTTTCTTCACATTGAGAGAGGGACCAGACCAAAGAAACACAGAGCAGAGGCTGTTGGTTTCTTTGATACACTATCCCGGGAGTTTAAAACCAGTCATCCAAAAGTTTAATATGCTTATCATAACCGCTTTTATCAACTGCAGCGAAGCAACCATAAACATAAAACGGTTGGTCCACAAGCTAATACGCTTCTTTATCTTTTCCATAAGCACCTAATAATCCTCTGTTCGCATCTGACGAGTGAGAAGAGGCAGACCCAGATAACGCACCGGTAATGTGCCAGAAGCAAACTGAAACGTACTAAGCAGTTCTTGACGACTCTTATCTGTCATACCAGCATAATATATTGTCAATTTCTCCATACTTATCTTTAGACCTGAGACTTTTGCAAAGTAGTTAAAAACGTCCACAATACTCTCAACTGGTCGAACTCTTCCATCCATAAAGACCAGCAGATCATCAGCAAAACTGAGTGTGTGAGCCCCAGATTCTTACATTTCGGGTGGTATCCAACCTGGTTTTCTTGAGCCGATTTATCCAGCAGTTTAGACAGCACGTTCATACATATGACGAAGAGATATGGAGAGAGATTACAACCTTGCCGCAGACCTCTTTCGCTCTGGAAATATCCAGCCAACTCATCATTTACTTGAACAGAAAAAGAAGCTGAGGTAATGCAGTATCCAATGAATGAACTTGGGAGGAAAATTCATGGCCTCGAGAGTCTTGAGTAATGTGGGAAGCGAAATTCGCACCGTCAATATATCGTATATTTTAGGAAAGTAGGAAAACCCTAATTTCCCAAAAGGTCCCGGATTTCTGAGAAACCACATGTCAAGCAATCAGAACACGACAATAATGGAAAATAAAAATAAAAATCGTAAAAAGAGAGCAAGGATTTTATTCCGAATCTGCGTATGAGCGTTATAACAACAAGGTAACGTGCTTCGGCTACGAGAGCTGTCAGCGAGATCCTAGTTCTAATACCCGAAGGTGGCTAAACATAGTTGAGTCGCAGCTCGAAAAATAAAAAACGGAAAGTTGCCTAAATTGCTCTAAGTGCTAAGTTGCTCTGGAAAGTGATGCCTCTATGCCTCTCGCCTTGAACTCCTTATATACTCCCTCCAAGGTCGGTTTACGCTTCCCCTTTTTGCCCTTAAGCCGTCATAGTCGAAAAATGGGAATATTCTATTTTTCCGATCTTCATGATTATCTGCGAAAGTTTCCATTTTTTCCACGGAAACTGATGCTTATCCTCCAAGCAAAAACCTTATGTTTTTAAGAAATCGCAAGTGGGCTTCGAATCAAGTTTAGGACCTCTTTGGGCCGTATTTTTTATTCGAGACTTTTTTACGATTTCTCCGATAAGGTTAAGTTTTCCGCGGTTTTATCGTAAACCAAACAGACGATTCCATTTGATCGAGAGATCAAGGAACGGATAGTCGTGAATTGCGGAGAACGGCTATACGGATAGTCGAGAATGCATAGTTTTACGTCGTATCGTCGTTTCGGAAGACTTCGGAGGTTTCGGAGAATGATCGATGCACGACCGCTCGATCGCTATAGCGACCGAACTTTGTCTGCAGCTCGGTCGCTATCGCTATAGCCTTGCTCGTGGGTCGGTCGCTATAGCGACCGAGCTTGGTTCGGAGCTCGGTCAATATAGCGACCGAGCGTGGTCTCGTGATCTGTTCGCTATAGCAACCGAGCTCTTATCCGTGACCCGATCGCGATGCCGTGGACTATGGTCCGTTGTCCGAACGTTTGGAACCATTGCGAAGCTACGATTCTCTTAGGATGCTTGTTTGCGGATGTTCGGACCTTTGAGAACAATGTTCCGTTTGTTTTAAGAAATCGTTTTCTTTTTTAAATCGTAAATTTCTCAAGCCGTTGATTAAGAAATCGCTAACTTCTTAAGCCGTTGTTAAGAAATCGTTGATTTCTTAAGTCGTTAATTAAGAAATCGTCTTTTTTAAAGAAATCGTTGATTTCTTAAATCGTTGATTAAGAAATTGTCGTTTTAAAGAACGTTCTCTTAAAACAAGATTTTTCCGTAAATTTTTCGTATTAGTTTTTCTTTTCCGAAAAACGTAAAAAAATTCTAAGTAAATAATTTTTAACGGAAATTTGGATGCCAACTTTGCCTTGTCCGATTTCGACGTTTTTAGGCCAAGTTAGTGTCCAAAAGTTAGGCCAAGTTAATCTCGTGGGCTGACGAGATTCTGTCGTATGGTTTGGCGAGTTTATGCGAGTTTTTAGGCCAAGTTAGTGTCCAAAAGTCCGAGCTTGAATAGTAAATCCTGAAGTTTATAAAAGAGAGGGTAACTCTTTCATTTTTACTCACTCATCTTTCATAAGACTTTCTTTGAAGAATCCTCTCAAGAAAAAAAAAATTTTTAGAAAGAAAATCCTTCAACTAAATGTCAAAGTTGTTTAAAAGCGGAAAGAAGTCTTCCAAGAAGAAGACTCCCGTGACTCCTTCTCCCGATTGCAATCAGGATGAAGAACTCCTCGTTCCGAAGGCCGAGTTTGAGCTTCCTCAGAATGCGGCTAAACGTGATGCGTATTGGAGAGCAAGCAGTGATCATATCAAACGTCCCGGAGAAGAAAAGTTTCCGATCTACCGATCTCGGAAAGCGGGGGCCCACCTGCCGAGTAAGACCACTGATCTTTTTCTCGAGACGCTTCGGAAGTTTGCCGGAGTCCCGGACGCGGTTGAGTTCCGGATTCCTAAGGTCGGAGAAAGCGCCGACCATCCTCTGGAAGGCTACTTCACGTGTTACGAGGCCGTTCTGACGCGCTGTCGTATCTGGTTTCCGATTCCTGAGATCATTGTCCGCGTACTGGACCGTTTTCAGGTTTTGTTAAACCAGCTGAACCCTACGAGTTTCGAGATCCTTATCGGTCTCGTAATTCTGAGTTACGAGCGCGGCCTATACCTCACTGCCGACCATTTTGAGGCACTTCTGCGGATACAATACAACAAGGAGTCGACCTCCTGGCGACTGACTCCTCGTACCATAATGCTGGTAGTAAAGGGAACCGTTTCCAATTTTAACAATTGGAGACAATTTTTCTTCTACGTCCGACTCAATTCTGCGTCCGTCGCGGAGGAATTTATTCCGATGTTCCAGACGGTTCCAAATCCCCTTCCACACATCAGCGTGGTCCAACCCTGGCCTAGGGACATTATGGAGGTGAGGGACGCGCTTAGGAGCGGCGATCATTGGTGGACCAGTTTTACCCGTCAGAGGGTTCGGAAAGCGATCTAATTGGTTCACTCTGACTTCGAGGCGGATGGTGAGATTGATTTTGCTCCTGTTGAGCATATCTCGGAGCGTGTTCCGGTCGAGAGATCGCCTGAGATGCCGCAGAAAAATAAAGACATCAAGGTCGAGGATCACGACTTTCCCGCCGACGATTCTCTGCTTCCGGGATGGGATCCGTCTCTAGGCTTTAGCGATGGGAGCGGTTCGAGCGATGCGCAAATTCCCAATTTTGACGACTTCTTATCCGGTCTTCCTGATCATCCTAATCCGTTCCCCTTTGTGGAGGAAACGGAGAGGCCCGAAGTATTGGCGGAGACTTCTCGCGTGGTAAACGGGGTTAGTTTCTACTTCTTCCTCAATTCTCTTTATTATCCGATCGTATTTTTATTTTCATAAAAAATAAAAATTATATTTTCGAATTTCGCAGGCTATGAACCATCTCGGCTCGGCGTTGGTGGATAGCCAGAGAGAATCGAGAATCTGGCGCTTCAAAGCGGAGAAGAACGCGAATGACTTGGCGCGACTTCAAGAGGAGACCTTAGAGCGGAACTTAAGGGTGGCCGCCGATCATGCTTAAGAGATTCGCCGAGCGAGGAGGCAGGCCAAGCGGGAGATTGCCGCCGAGATGCAGAATCAGGCGACGCGTTTCCAGGAGGAGTATTACAATCTCCAGGCGGTCGATGCCGCGGTAGGCGATTTTCGCGAGTGTCGCGGATCGGTTTATGTTTACAAAGAGGAGTTGAGCCTCATGCATGATGGTATGAAGGACAATGTTCACGCCGAGTCGCTTGTTCCCCCCATCGAGGAAAGGATCTGGGGACTCTGGGAGCCGATCCCTGTTTCTCCTGACACAGTGGAGGTCGCGAAGCGGAAGGAGGTGAAGATGATGTGACTTATCCGACAGAGTTCGGAACTTCGTCGTCGGATGATTTTATCCTCTACTGAATTTGTCGGGAAAATGTTTTCCCTTATCTTTGTATTTCCGTGGCCAAGTGTGGCCGTTTTATCTGTTTACGCCGCGACCGTAGTAGGTTGCGTAATTTTATGTATTTCGGGACTGGCCCTTTAAGGCTTTGAATCCATGCCGTCTTTGCGCGGCTTTTTATAAATATGAAGTAAGCTTTTCGATGATTTATGTTTTATGATCTGATTTAAACTTTTGCCAAGTGTAGAGGGCAGAATGCGAGTAGTCATTTCGCATTCGAACTCTTAATTCCTCGCTTGGTCCGTATGCTACTTTTTTAGCGAGCGTTTTAGGTATAAGCGATAAGAGACATGTTTTGGGATCTCGTATTTGATACTATGTCCGTGAGATGTTAAGTGCCAGCAAGACTGGGCTTAGGGCAAGACCTAGGTCTAGTCTCAGCTTCAAGGCTATGCGATGACTGATCGGCTTCCGTTTTGCCTGTTTGTGATTTTGACCTAATTCTTACCGTTTTAAAATCCGCGAAATGTTATCGGCTTATACGATTTGTCTGGGTACGAACCGAGCGACTTCCTTTACGAAGTGCTAGGCGAAATTTCCATTTTCTTGTATGGCGCGCTATGGTATCCTGGTCGGATGTAAGAGGATCTCGTGAAAAGATCTGACTACGAATTTGTTTAAGTGAAAAGTTTCTTTATTTGCCCGTCGGGGCCAATCGACGGGTTTATTTTCGTTTTTAAAGTCGCAGAGGGACTATTTTAATGGTTGTTTTAAAGTCGCGGGTGGACTATTTTGATTAAATGTTTAAAGTCACGGATGGACTATTCTGACGGATGATACGAACTAAATATCTTCAGTAAAACTGCGACGTCTCGCATTTTCTTGAGGATACGTTTTTCGTTTTCTGGTATGTTTAAGAATCGATAGATTGAGAAAAAGAATTCTATTGAAAAAGTTTCAAAAATTTCGAATACAAGTGCAGGTAATTTTTTTTTTGTCTTGTGGGAGTATACGAGTATACGCACCCACTCCCCCCCCCTTTTTGGCGAGGGGGATAGCTGAACTCGCCGGGTTTCGACGGGCTGCCTACATACCTCTTTTGAGGATCAAGCCATCACGTAGTTCTGTTTGTGCCGTGAGTGTGTTTACTCGTCGGCTAGTTTTTCGTCGACCGCTTTAGTCGCAGGGTCGACGTTTTCCTCGAGATTTTTCTCTTCCCGTTGAGTTGTGGCGTTGTCTTTGGAGTCGGGGACGGTTCCGATCTCCGAATCTGCTTCTGCAGAAAGCGTCGATGTGCCCTTTGTCGGGGCATCTTCGGCGGAAGGTTGGGTTCGCTTGCGTTTAACCGTGGAGGTCGTCGTTATCTGCCTTAACTTATGCTCCGCTAGGAAACAAAGTCTCGACTGTTTTTGACAACCCTGGATTGCGGCGACTCCAGTCCTGGTTGGAAATTTGACGCCCAAGTGATAAGTCGAGAGAACGGCCTTCATGGCGTTTAGCCATGGTGTTCCCATAATCGCGTTGTAAATAGCCGGGCTATCTACTACCGCGAAGTCAACTATCTTGGTGACGTTTTTTTCTATGACGGGTAGTTAGATGGATCCCAGGGTCATGGACGTTTGTCCGGAGAAACCCGTGAGCGGTTTTGGTACTGGAGTGACTTCTCCGAGTTCAACGCCCATCCTTCTTAGGGTATCGCGGAAGATTAGGTTTACCGTGCTTCCGGTGTCGATGAGTATTCTTGCGACTTCGAGATCTCTTATTACGAGATCTATGACCAAGGGGTCACAGTGAGGCTGGTCGATTCCGCAAGCCTCTTCTTCCGTGATCGTGATCGAGGCGTTCTGCCCGTCTCGAGGAGGAGACCGTGGGGGATACTTCGCAGTTGACTCGGCTTTCCGTTGCTAGTCCGTGGGGGATACTTTGATGGCCGAGACCGAGTCCTTGCAGTACTGGGATCCTCCCATGATCATGTTCACCCTCCTGCGGGAGTTATCATTCCCCCTATCGTCCGGTCTTCTCTCGCGTTTTTCTCCGGCCTGATTTCTCGGCGACGAATTTTCCGCGGGAGGATTCTTATTGGTTTTTGGCGGACGGTCGGAGTCGAGGATTAAATCCTTGACGCTGGTTACTCCAGAGAGTTCTCCAGCAAGCATCTTTGCGGCAAGCCTTGCCCCTACGACTTTGCAGTTAGCCGTGGAGTGACCTTCGGTCTGATGGAACTCGCAGTAAAAGTTCTGCCCTGCTCCGTATTGACCGCGTAGTTGTGCGCGCCTTGGAGTTCTTCCCCCTCGTGATGGACGTACTTGTCATTACGAGAAGTTTTCTTCTTCGACTTCGGATCCATGTCTTTCGAAGAGTTCCTTGTCGGCTTATGTTTTTGCGACAGGACTTTCGTCTTTTCTTCGATCATTATGTGATCCGAGGCTTTGTGAAGGGCGTCCTGGATTGTGCGAGGTTTTTCGAGCGTTATCCACTTTCTGAACTTCGACTTGTACCAGAGCGGCTTCCTGAGCGCGTCGATGGCGACTTTGTCGCTGATTCCGCTGACCTTCGCCATGATCAGTTTGAAACGGTTTATGAACTCTCGGAGGGACTCGCCCTCTTCATGGGTTAAGCTCCAGAGATCAACATCGGAAGTTTCTCTATCGATGAACATAGTGTATTTGAGGAGGAATTCCGATGCGAGTTGGCGAAAGCTTCCGATGGAGTTTCGCTTCAACCGGGAGAACCATTCGAGTGTCGAACCTTCGAGATTTTCGACGAGCAGGCGACAGTAACCAGCGTCTTTCTCGCTTTCCCTAAGCCTGGCTCTTCCCATAGTGATATGGAACGCCTGGAGATGCGCCTTTGGGTCGGTCGTACCGTTGTACATTGGTATCTTGAGCTTCCCCGGATTAGACACCTTTGTCTCGGAGATCCGCGCGGTAAAGGGCATTTTTCGGGCCACCTCGAGCAGCCTGTCGATTTCTGGGGCAGCACTCGTGGCGTGGTGGATCTGCGATTTCACGGCCCTTACTTCCGCGGCAGTCCTGGTGATGTAATCGCGGAGATCTCGTATGTCGGGATCCTCTCCAGCGGTTTTCCGAGCTTGTCGGCGTTCGCGGCGAGTAATCTCGGTTTGCCTTTCGGCAAGTTCCTCCTGTTCGACCCAATAGAGGGTTTCCTCTTCTTCCGTCATGGGTTTGTCGAACGGAGACTTCTCCCGAGCCGAACGGCTGCGGGTTCTCCTTGGATGGACGTCGGTGTCTTCGTCGGAGTCGTCGCTGAGATCCAAGTCGATACGCTCGACTTCATCCACATCAGTGTCCTTTTCGGACGGTGGAGGTTTTTCCAAGTTGCCTTTTGCGACAGGGGATGTTTCGCTAGGGTTTTGTCCGGAAGGACGTTCCTGCGAAGTTCCAGGCCTATCGTGTGGGGTCGCAAACTCGAGTCTCCTACCGCGGAGTTTCGTAGCTCCGCGAGGGAGGACTGCGCGGGATCTTGCCGTTAAGGTTTGAACCTGTTTGGTCAGGGTTCCCACGAGTTTATCCTGCTCTTCCGACCTCTTTTCGTAGGCGGAAAGCAGCTTCTTGAATTGTCGAGCGACGCGGCGTTGGCAGGTGCGTCGGCCGCGGAAACATTGCGGGAGTGTTCAAGGCGTCCTTGGGTGCTCCGTTTAAAGGCGTTTGCAAGTTCGCTGAATCGTCGTTAGTCATGTCTGGTTGAGCGTGAGCTGGTCGTGAGTAAGATTGATCCGTACCCCCCCCCCTCCTTCTTGCGCCAAACTGTGGGAACCAAAATTCGCACCGTCAATATTTCGTATATTTTAGGAAAGTAGGAAAACACTAATTTCCCAGAAGGTCCCGGATTTCTGAGAAACCACACGTCAAGCAATCAGAACACGACAATAACGGAAAATAAAAATAAAAATCGTAAAAAGAGAGCAAGAAGGATTTTATTCCGAATCTGAGTATGAGCGTTATAACAACAAGGTAACATGCTTCGGCTATGAGAGCTGTCGGCGAGATCCTAGTTCTAATACCCGAAGGTGGCTACACCTAACTGAGTCGCAGCTCAAAAAATAAAAAACGGAAAGTTGCCTAAATTGCTCTAAGTGCTAAGTTGCTCTGGAAAAGTGATGCCTCTATTCCTCTCGCCTTGAACTCCTTATATACTCCCTCCAATGTCGGTTTACGCTTCCCCCTTTTGCCCTTAAGCCGTCATAGTCGAAGAAATGGAAATATTCCATTTTTCCGATCTTCATGATTATCTGCGGAAAGTTTCTATTTTTCCGCGAAAACTGATGCTTATCCTCCAAGCATAAACCGTCATAAGGTTTATGGGTTTTTAAGAAATCGCAAGTGGGCTTCGAATCAAGTTTAGGACCTCTTTGGGCCGTATTTTTGATTCGAGACTCTTTTACGATTTCTCCGATAAGGTTAAGTTTTCCGCGGTTTTATCGTAAACCAAACGGACGATTCCATTTGACCGAGAGATCAAGAAACGGATAGTCGTGAGTTGTGGAGAACGGCTATACGGATAGTCGAGAATGCATAGTTTTACGTTGTATCGTCGTTTCGGAAGACTTCGGACGTTTCAGAGAATGATCGATGCACAACGCTCGATCGCTATAGCGACCGAACTTTGTCCGCAGCTCGTGGCTCGGTCGCTATAGCGACCGAGCGTGGTCTCGTGATCCGTTTGCTATAGCAACCGAGTTCTTATCCGTGACCCGATCGCCCTCGCGATCGGGTTTGTGCCGTGGACTATGGTCCGTTGTCCGAACGTTTGGAACCATTGCGAAGCTACGATTCTCTTAAGATGCTTGTTTGCGGATGTTCGGACCTTCGATAACAATGTTCCGTTTGTTTTAAGAAATCGTTTTCTTTCTTAAATCGTAAATTTCTTAAGCCGTTGATTAAGAAATCGCTAACTTCTTAGGCCGTTGTTAAGAAATATTAAGAAATCGTCTTTTTTTTAAGAAATCGTTGATTTCTTAAATCGTTGATTAAGAAATCGTCGTTTTAAAGAATCATTCTCTTAAAACAAGATTTTTCCGTAAATTTTTCGTATAAGTTTTTCTTTTCCGAAAAACCATAAAAATTTTCTAAGCAAATAATTTTTAACGGAAATTTGGATGCCAACTTTGCCTTGTCCGATTTCGACCCCAACAAGTAAGAAGCCCCACTGAACAGAGTCGAATTCCTTTGAGATGTCTATTTTTAAAGCGCATCGTCTTGATATCGATTCTTTGTGGTAATCCTTTACCAGCACAGTAGCAAGAAGGAGATTCTCAATGAGGAGTCGACCTTTCACGAATGCAGATTGGTTCAACTCAATAAAGTCAGGCAGCATATTCTTCAATCTGGTTGCTATCAGCTTTGAAATGACTTTATAAATAATATTGCAGCATGAGATCAGGCGGTAGTCCTTCATTTCTCTAGCTCATGTCTTCTTAGGTATCGGAGACAGAATCGTGGAATTGATTCCTTTGGGCAAGAAACTTTTTTCAAAAAATAAATATTGGATCAAAATGATGAACTCCTTTCCAATGACTGGCTAAACTGCTTTAAAGAATTCCATTGTGTAACCGTCTGGACCCGGTGATTTATCATTTGGCATCGGAAATAGCACTTTAGTTATCTCCTTCAGAAGCATTTCCTTCATAAGCATCTCATTCACTGTATCAGAACAGCGATAAGGTAGCAAGTCATGAAGCTTGCCCATCTCGATATTCTCCAAATCTGGTGGTTTATGCTGTAAAGATTGCCACAAAAAACTCTCAGTTTCCTCTTTTATCTCCTCTGGTTTATGAACCACTCTTCCATCACGACAGACCACCTCATAGATTGTGTTCTGAATTTCCCTTGCAGTAGCTGCTCTCTGTGAAACACTTTATTATTTCTGTCACAGACGTTGAGCCAATGCAGTTTGGAATTCTGTTTCAAAAACTTCTCCTCCAGGCCTGAAACTTTATCCCATCTTTCATAAGAAATATTCTCATTCTCCAAGTTGACCTGTGATGGGTCACGCATACTTAGTTCTTATTTTTGACATATCTCTGTATGAGCTTCCTTCGTTTTTGTAGTCAAATTTCCCATGCTCTCCTTTGCTAAGGATCGGATCTCTGGTTTCAGTGCCTTCAGCTTTTTTGAAAATCTGAAAAGAGATGAAGACGAGCTGAAGATGGGAAAAGAGCTGTTCCAATACTTCGACACCATCTGGAGAAAGTTTTCTAAATCAGCAACTGGGTTGACAAATTTAAATGGCCTCTTTGGACGATAAATTTCAGAACTCAGATTTATACGACAGCGCAAATGGTCAGAACATCCTCCTCCCTCGAACACACTATAAGGTTGTGGGAAAGCATTGAGCCAGAAATCACTATACAAAACTCTATCCAGCTTCTTTGATATAATTCCATCACCCCGCTTATTACTCCAAGTGTAAAGCGGACCATGAGAAGGGAGATCCAGTAGAGAACAGTGTTGCGTAACACTTTGAAAGTCACGCATGCCTTGTATTATGAACAGATTTCTTTCATGATCAGAATGCTCCTCAGCATCCAGAGTTTCATTGAAATCTCCAAAAACTAGCCAAGCCTAGTTCCTGAAGATTGGTGAGTTTTGATGGTTCTTTAGATCCTCCCACAATACATGCCTTTCTACTTCTGTGTTCTTTGCATAAATAACTGAAAGAAAAAAATCACCCCCACCACTAAGAACCATAGAGACCGTGATCAGTTGATCACTTTTAAAAACTGGAGTTACTCTCACATCAAATCGCCATACCAACCATATTCGACCTAATTGATTGTACTCGTAGTTTGTTAACATAGACCAGTCCCCAAAGACTGAAGTAGATATCCTCTGACACCTAACCTCTTTAACCCTTGTTTCCAACAGAGCACCAAACTGAAACCCTTGCTCTCTAATCCACCTTTTTACAACCGAATGTTTTTCTTTTTTATTAAAACCTTGGACGTTCCAGAAGAAACCCGACATAATTAATGTTTTTTTATTTTTCTTTTTCCCTCCAACACTTAGGACTGTGTCTTTTGTGCTAAGAGTGCTCTTTCCAGAGAGATTTCTATTAACTCCACGAGGTGGTTTGTGAGCAGCTGAGCGAAGAAGTCTTTCTCTTGTTTCAACTTTATCATTCCCCTTTATCTCTTGTGAATTTACTTCACATTCCTATGCATGCTCATTTTCTGTCTCAGTCCAAAATTCTCCCTCCTCAGTCTCTTTCTCAATGGCATTACTATCATAACCTTCACCCGTATCCACTTGACCTTCATCCTCAGCTAGAATTGCAAATCTGGATGGTGAACTAATGTTCTGGTCATGAACAGGGTCCTTGCCTCCTGATCTGCTTGACTTCGTTGGAGAGATACTTTTCTAACCCACATCCTCTCTTTCAGTACCCTTCTCTGTGTCCTGGTGCTCTGTTGTTAATATTCGGATCTCTGTCTCCTTTGCGCTCTCTGCTGATGCCACAGTTCTAGAGAGAGGTTCAATCTCTTTAGCAGTCTCTACTGCAGCAACGCTAGCTCCAAGAGTATCCAAAACGATTTGTTGATCCCTCTGTGGTGTCGCTACCATAGAAGTCTCTATCTCCTTAGCCATATTCTTTATGGGTGACTTAGCCTTTGTCAGAATTTTTACCTTAGCACGACAAGTTTTGTGAAAGTGCCCCATTTGAAACAGAAGGTGCATCTGTCCGGTAACCAAGGATAAACAAATTTTACCTCCGCATCTACTCCAAGCTCAGACTTAAAACGATGGCTAGTCGGTAGTTCTTTCACATATTAGCTTCAACAAAAACTTTGGCTTCCTCGAAACTAGTACACTGAAGCGTATATGGGTGTAAGCGTTTTGGTTTCCCTACAGCATTGGCTATGAAACCAAGATCTTTCCAAGAGAACATCCTGTGGGGAACGTTCTTCATAGTTATCCACATTGGATTGTTTTTATCTCTTCAGGCTCCTCCTCCTCTTCCTCAGGAGACCATTTTGAAAGTACTAATGGGATGTTTGCAATATTCCACATTCCCCTTTTCAAAACCCTTTTCCTTGTAGCCTCGTCTTTGATTCTGAATTTCATTGTGCGATCATTAACGACGTTGACATCAATTTTGATAGATTTGTCTCCCAAAGGCCAAATATTATTAACTATGAAGTGGATTCTTGCCACATGTGGTGCCTTGTCTAGGAACCGACCTTCAAGAAGATCGTCCCAAGGAGGCGCAGATTTTTCTATCATATCATCTGGAACTTCAACGACTTCTTGTCCCTCACTTACTCCTACTTGCAGAACATGCTCAGAGAGCGATGGTCCATTCTCCGCTACTTTAACCCACTATGGGTTCGACTGCTTCACAGGTACGACATTGCTTGTTTCCGAGCCTGAATCCATGGTGGCTTGAGTCTCCAGCGCAGACATCGGCGTGGAGACTGATTGCTTGCGGCGAACTCTTCAAAAACCTAATCTCCTCTCAAATCGCCTTATGCTGACGTGTCCCTTCGAGTGATGACTTTTTCCCCCTCGTCCAAACCCTTATTTGCATAGGCATAAAGTGAGAAATATAGGATTAAGCATGGTGGAAAGTGTGGGTGGTTTCTTGATAGTGCTTCACTGATAATACTAAGCTTTGCGGGCCTTCTTGTTTGGGTTGCTTATTGCTGAACCTTCACTGATACCACTCAAATTACCCTAAATAGTGCTTTACTCTCTCAAATAAGAGGTTCAGCTGTAGTACTTAGGGATCGAATCACGAGGAGTTAGGGAACCAATTAAATCTAATTAATTAATCAATCCTAGGTGAAGTTTGGTTTTTCTGATAGAAATGTAAGATGACAATCCTAATTGAGTAAGGTAGTTGCTCTACTAACAATATGATGGGTTGTTTATAAGATAAAGAAGAGTGCTAGACATAGGGCTTTTATTCAGGTATTGGGGATTATAATGTCTATAGATGCCTAACAAGTTGTTTGCATGATATTATAGAACTCAGCCGCTTAACAATCAGTTATATCTCACTGGTTAACTAACTAGATCTCTGATCTCAACTGTCGTCTGTTGACCAGAAAAAGAGTCGATCGATAATCCTATAGGGATATCGAGCGATACACCTTTCGCAACGCCGATCGATTGTCCAGTCAGGATATCGATTGACGGCTTCTAGCTATGCCTAGGCGCGAGCCGATAATGAACACTAAGTCTCAAGGAGGGCTCTCGCTCTTCTCAACGGGAGACAAGTTAGTTCACATAGATAATTCAAGATCTAAACATCCTAGTGATCTATGTTCTAGTTAGCTAATCTAGAACAAGCATAGAGTACAATCCATTTGATGAATATCACAACTTAGCAAGTATAGTTTGGGGCTAATCCCTCTAACCTATTTAAACCCTAGATGTAATAAGTAGACTACTCAGACATGACTAAGCAATTCATAACACAAGATAGGTAAATAAATTGTATTAGATAGAGAATAGAAAACAAATGGAGTTCAATCACAAATGTCTTAATGATCTCTCTCCAATCTCTCTCAGAACTTAGAACAAAACTGAAAACTGTAAAACTATAGCTATCTCTTTCACACTCTCTGCTTGGTTGCCGTCAAAAACACTTAGGCAGGGTATTTAAGCATTTCTATTAGGTTAAAAACTCGTCAGCGGTAATCTCATAATTTAGTGAAGCCTTGGTGAAGTAATCGGCTGAACCATTTCGTCCTTGCTATCGATCAATAACACTTGATGTGTATCGATCAATTATAATCTTCAAGTACGCGGGTCTTCACAGCTACATCGATCGACAACTCTAGGTGAGTATCGATCGATTCGTCTTTGAATGTTGACTTCCGACTTGGTCTTGAATGGTCAACTCGGGTGTATTATCTCTTGTGCTCCAAAATGCTCCAAAAGCATCACTTTATCATGAAACACTCCTGAACATGAAAACATACCTAATAGGCTAGAAAACAATTATATAAATATTAAAAATATCATTATACCATGGTAGAAAATGGGTGAAATCTATGATATATCAACTCCCCCAGACTTACTCTTTTGCTTGTCCTCAAGAAAAACTCAGTAGTCTCTGGAAAATATTTGAAAATAGTAGGGACTCAAAGATTCAAAACACTGAAGTCATCACTCTATGGATTCACAATTCATGTCTAAACATCATAATCACAGAAGTTCATTATGCAGTATCCTAGCTTAGCAACCAAATTCATCTAGTTCACAACCTAGCAAATCTTATTTGACATTCTCCTCTACTAACCTCATTTCTTAACATAAAATAATAGTGCATGCTTTACCTTGGGAGTATCGATCAAAGGACACATGAGTTCAACTCAAACAAGTATCTGAACACACATGTAGTCTTCTCTAATCCCTTTCTCCCCTCATCTCTCATCTCTGAATCTCTTATTAGTTTCAATTTCAACAGGTTTCGATACCAACACAGGTCATCTAGTCTATCTCATTGACATTGCAATTGTAACTCATACATTTTTGGCAAAGTGTAGGCGAATATTGGGGATTATAGGTAATGTACCTACCCCTCGCTTCCACAATGTGTGATCGTCCCTGAGATTTAGAATAATGGGGTCACAGGAGACACTTCTACCCCTCTGCCTCTCAAGAAGTCATATCAATATTTTATAACTTAAACTTAGATCTTTGAGATGCCGAAGAGAGAGAAGGAAGAGAACCAGAAACACACAGACTTTTTATCTTCCAGACTTGTAGGAGGATTTCGATCCAATGTATACCAAGCCCCAAGACAAGCAATTAAAGTCATTATTAGTGTTGGAGGTCAGCTTTGGTTCCTTCACACAATCTAGGCAAGTGTGTATAGGTGACAGGTTGATCCACTTTAGCATCTTTAGTACTATTTGTAATCAGTAAATCTAGAATGGTGCTAGAGAGTGGTTAGATAATCAAGTATAAATCAATATCAATGTCCCAATTTTAGTACTTATGTGAAAAATAATTTGAAAATACTTTTAAATAAAAATCAAAATAAAAACACATATCAGTAAACCCCCCCCCCTCCAGACTTAACTTACACTGTACCAGTGTAACACAACAGGAGTTAAGTGAAAACATAAATCATAAGTACTCAATTTAACAAGTAAGAACGACTAAACCTGACCGCGATGGCGTCGATCGATACGTATACACATACATCGATCGTTAGAGATGGTGGTGTCGTGTCGAGCGATGCGACTTGTTGTGCGGTCGATGGGATCATCATTCTACTTGGATCTTAAAAATCTGCAAAAACCAATGCGAAAATAATTAGTAAAAATGTAGAAAATTTTAAAATAAAACCTAATAGTGGGTTGCTTCCCACTCAGTGATTTGCCTCCCACTCAGCGCTATGTTGTAGTCATTTAGCTTGACTTTGGTGGTGTGAGCTAGTTGGTGCAAAAACTGCTACTTGTTGGACAACAAGTATCAACTTCGTGTCTTCTCCTATTGAACCATGTGGCAATGAAGCTTCTTGTGGCATCATCACTTCTGAGATGTTTCTCATCCATCTTGAGAGTGGCATCTGTGATGTTCCTCAGACCTCTTCCAAGTAGTTCAATGCTGTCTGCATTCCTGAAGATGGTGTTGTATGCGTATTCTGATAGCTCCTTCAGTTCCTGCTGCAAGGCGTCGATTTTGTCATGAATCAGCTGATCTCGGTTTGTCAAAGACTCGGTGTCGATCGATGTTATAATGTGTGCGTCAGTCGTTTCGCTGGGAGTTCTATCGGTCGATCCAGTGGTAACTGTGTCGATCGATGCTGAATGCTGACCTTCATACTCGAGAATTCTCTGAATAGCGAGTACTTCATTTCTCAGTAGACCAGTGGCCAAGCATAGGTTGGTCATTCTGTCGTTGAGAGGGTCGTCAATGTCATCACATCGCTTGTTGAACCTCTCCTCCATAGTATCCACAACTGCATAAAGCTCTTGTTTGATTTGATCAACTTCTGCTGCAGTGTAAATAGTCTGCGCTGGTGGTTGCTCGATGTCGATCGATCGGGATGTGTATGTGTTGATCGATGTCACGTTGTGATTATGAGGTTGACCTTTCTCGCGAATTGTTTCCAAATCTTGCTGTAGAAGATCAATCCTTTTGCTTAACCATTCGACATTGTTGTTTAGACGGCTATAGACGTCTCCAATCCGTGTGTTGATGTAAGTTATCTCTCATTCATAGGTGATGAACATTCTGGTTGGGTGTTGGATGTCGTCTGGCCGATATCGATCGATGGTGTAGGTACTGTGTCGATCGACACTGGTGGCGTAGCTTCCTTCTCAAGCATCTTTCTAATGCTCTAAATCTCCATCCTTAGCACTGCCATATCACTGTGAAGAACATCATAGCTGCGATCCAATGGCTGGTAGATAACTTCCACCAATGTGCGGATATCTTCTTCCAGGTGTGCCTGAGCTCCCCAAATAGCAGTCACCATATCATCTATTTCCTCCTTGCTGTAGGGTACTGGTGCTGGTCTGTATGCATGGTAAGGGCGTGCATGTTTTGGAAGGCGTAAGCAACTTCTCTGAAATAGAGATGCTCTCTCCAGGATTTTCCTTATGTGCTCTTTGGTGACAGAGATTATATCACCATCAACTCCCCTAGCATGTCAAAATTCATCTTTGTGGACACCAAATTCGTCTCTCTCTTCCCATCTGAATTTTCGGGATCCATTGGTATCAAAGGTACGTCGTCCAAACTCAATACGTCTGTCGGTCGATCTGGCTGTGGCGTTGTCGATGGTGATGAAACGATATTGACCGATGGCGAGTTTCCATGTGGACGCAAACGTTGAGGAACAGTATCCTCTGTCATGGTGACATGATGGTTGTCTCGGACGTGAGCTAGGATATCTGGATGGCTACGTTGCTGTGTGAACAGGTTATCTGGTCCATTGGCAACTTGAAGGATGTCTGATATGTCCTCTCTGGATATGTGTAGAATCCTTCCATCCATAGCTCTTGCAAAGCCATCTCTATCCCTGTAAATACCAAATTCATCAGGTGTTAGTGAAGCATTCCTGATATCTCTAGAATTATGAAAACGAGATTGAGGTAAGGTGAGAGAATCGATCGATGGTGCAGTGGTGATGACGATCGATGAGGATCGTTTGGCTGCATGGTTAGATCGATTGCTTTTGTTGTTGCGGGTCTCCATGGTGATGCTTTTAGTTGCTGGAGGCTGCAGGGTATGAGTTGTTGATGTTTAAATTTTCGTGGTGGACAACATTATATACACATCTGTTGCCCTAATCGGTGAAATTCCGATCTTGTCCCTTAAGTCGTCTGACTTAATATCGATCGATGTAATGCTTGCGATGTCGATCGATAGACGAAGTCGTTTTGCTGGATGAGGTAGATTATCGATCGATGGTTGATAATGCTCAAATTACCCAGTAGAGCTTATTCTCTCAAATAAGAGGTACAACTGTATTACTTAGGGATCGAATCACGAGGAGCTACGGAACCAATTAAATATAATCTACTAATCAATCCTAGGTGAAGTTAGTTTTAATGATGGAAATGTAAATAGCAATTCCTAAAATGAGCAAGGTAGTTGCTCTAACTAACAATATGGTGGGGTGTTTAAATGAAATAAAGAGTGCTAGACTTAGGGCTTTTATTCAGGAATCGAGATTATAATGTCTATAAATGCCTAACAAGTTGTTTGCATGATACTATAGAACTCAGACGCTTAACTCTCAGTGATGTCTCACTGGTTTATGTCTCAGTGATGTCTCACTATAGAGCATTTTAAAGCATTTATAGAGATTATAATCTCCATTCCTGAATAGAAACCCTATGTCTAGCACTCTTTATCACATTTAAACAACCCATCATATTGTTAGTTAGAGCAACTACCTTGCTCATTTTAGGAATTGTTATTTTCATTTCTATCATATAAACCAACCTTGCCTAGGATTGATTAGTAGATTTTATTTAATTGGTTCCCTAGGTACTGGATTTCAGAGATATGGAAACCAGAGTGGAAACATAAACTTTTTTGGTAGTGGTCAGAAGAGTAACTACAACCAGAGTTCACAGTATCAGAAACCCTTCACCAACACAAGGAACTACGACAACTCAGCTTACCAAAACCCACCGCCACCCACCCAGGAGAGTAAGTTTGATGCCATGATTGATAGAGTTCTGGAAGGTCAGCAGAAGCTTACAGTAGACTTCAATGGGAAGATTGATTCTGTCTTCAACAATCTGACCACGAGGATAGACACCATCTGCACTCAAGTTAAGAAACTTGAGACACAGATTGTCCAGACTGAAGACTCTATCAGGAGGATTGAAACTTCTAAGGAAGTAGGGGAAGAAAATAGGAAACACCACGTCAATGCTATCATAGATGATGATTTCTGGCAAGGGGTGAAACAGGAGAAGCTACAAGAAGGAGACTTTGAAGTGGAAAGTTCACTAAGTCTCAGTGGATCACAATGGTGTCGATCGACACCAACTAGTCCACATCGATCGACATCGACGATGTCATTTCCGGATACGCTTGCAGACTGCAAAGCGGTTAGGATATTGACACATGCTGAATTCACGGCTTCTCATCCATACCCACCCACCCACACCTACGAAGATATCAACTGACGAGACGAGCCACTCATCGATCGACACAAAGAAGAGAACCGTATCGGTCGACCCTTTTCTCCACCTATCGATCGACACGCACCTCTCACATACCGAGTGCAACTACCATCGATATACAGAAACCGAATCAATGCACTCAGACCCACACCGAAACCACAAGCTAACCCTACCGAAATCACTGGTAACCTTTCAGACACTACACCAACATCAGAGGGAACTGAAGGAAGAAGGTTAAGGAGTAGGAAGGAGAAGATTCCTAAGAACCTTAAGAGGGAAGCTAATGAAAAGGAGATTGATGGTTTCACTAAGAGAGTTATCGGAATCCCACCAGAGAAACCTTTTGAGGAGGTTTATTTCACAAAGAGATTGTGGATGTTCTTTAGAGAAACAAGGGAGACTGAAACTGACATTAGGAGAAGGTTTGACAATGTTAGAGAAGATATGAGGAAGAGGATTACTTTGCCAAAGAAGAGTGATCCTGGGAAGTTTGTAATACCCTGTGTGATACAAGGGATTGAATTTCCTCATGCACTATGTGACACTGGTTCATTAGTCAGCATCTTACCAAAGGTCATGGCAGACCATCTGGGCCTGCAAGTAGAGCCTTCACCAGAGATCTTTACTTTCGTGGATTACTCTCAGATAAACTCTGGAGGCTTCATCAAAGACCTAGAGGTACATATTGGTGATGCTATCGTCCCTGTGGATTTTCATGTCCTAGATATCAAGCTAAACTGGAACTCTTCCCTCTTACTTGGAAGAGCATTTATGGCTACAGTAGGAGCCATATGTGACATGAACACCAACAGGATGTGCTTGACTATGATAGATCCAGAGATCCACTACGACCCTGTCAAACTTGGCAAACCACAAGCCAAATCTGTGGTAAAGGAAGATGATACTGTTATCATCGCAGTTTGTCATTGTGAAGTCGAGTACAAGACAGAGTACTCGGGATCAATCGACAGTACTTTAACGTCATCGATCGACACTTACAAGTCAGAGGAGATCGACAACAACTATGGATCATCGATCGACAGAGACCCACCAGATGATGAACTCGATCTACCAGATCATTGCTACCCGAATTTCGCCATCCCACCCAACCGAAAGGAAGATGATTACTCAGTAAGGAGTTGGGCGGATAGCGGATTTCATGAGAGTTTTGCAGTAGACATAGCCACCTCTTCCCACAGTGGAGACCACAGTGAAGAACATGATGCAGACTATTGGGAAGAGTGATCTTGGGAAAATTACTTGGAGAATGACAGATTTGCAATTCGATTCCCACAATCGATCGACATCAAACGCCCACCATCGATCGATTATCTACTTCATCCTGCAAAACGACATCGTCCATCGATCGACATTGCCAGTATAATATCGATCGATATTAACCCAGACGACTTAAAGGACAAAATCGGAATTTCACCGATTAGGGCAACACATGGGTATAAAAGTTTGACAACTAAAGCCACGAAAATTCAAAACTTTTCACCTTCTACCCAGCAGCTTCCAGCATTCAGAGATTCATCAATGGAAGACTGCAACAACATGTTCAATCGATCCAACCGTGCAGCTAGACCTGCACCATCGATCGCCACCACCACACACCCATCGATCGACACCTTCAACAGAGCTCAACCGAGATCTCATGAACCTTACGATATCAGGAACGTTTCACTAACACCTGATGAATTTGGAATTTTCAGGGACACAGATGGCTATGCAAGAGCTATGGATGGAAGATTTCTGCACACATAACCAGAGAAGACATAGCAGACATCCTCCAAGTTGCTAATGGACCATAGAACATGTTCACACAGAAATGTAGCCATCCAGACATCCTAAATCACGTCCAGGACAACCATAACACCAACACAAAGGAGGATCCAGTTCCTCAACACTTCGGTCAACCTCGACGATCGACATCGTTTCAACACCATCGATCGACGGCGGATATCCCGGACCGATCGACAGACCAAGAGTCAGATCGCCCGACAGACGGTTGGAGTTTGGACGACGTGCCTTCAATACTGATGGATCCAGGAGATTCAAGTGGGAGGCTAAGGATGAATATGGTGTCTACAGAGATGAGTTTGGCTATGCTAGAGGAGTTGATGGTGAGATCATCCATGTTACCAAGGAGCAAGTAAAGAGACTTTTGGATAGAGCATCCCTTTTTCACAGAGGTTGCTTACGCCTTCCAATACACACACGCCCTTACCATGCATACACACCACCACCAGTGCCCTACAGTAGAGAGGAGGTAGATGATATGGTGACTGATGTATGGAGAGCTCAGGCGCACCTTGAGGCAAACATGCACACATTGGTGGAAGACACTTTCCAGACTTTGGATGTCAGTTACAAGGACTTCCAGAATGATATGGCTGAGATAAGAGTGGAGCTTGGAAACATATTGACCATGCTTGAGAAAGAGGCTATGCCACCAGTATCGACCGACAGAGTACCTATACCATCGGTCGACATCGGCAAGACTACACCCATGGACCGACCAGACTGTTCATCACCTAAGAAAGATGAATGGGAGGTTGCTTACATCAATACACGGATTGGAGACGTCTACAGCCCTCTCAACAACAATGTCGAATGGTTAAGCAAGAGGATAGATCTTCTACAGAAAGAGTTGGACACAATTCGCCAGAATGACCAAGCTCAGAATGCTACTTTTCCATCGATCGACACACATTCTTCATCGTCGATCGACACGAGGTTCGCAGAACTGGAAGATAGGATGAAATCGTACGTAAGGAAGCATGAACTTTTCAGTTCACCTATCCTACGATTCCAGGCCACAATGTCACGACAGCTGAACGAGCTACAAAGAGACATGTGCATAGTTCAAGATCATCTTGGCCTTCGTGACAACACGGAAACATCGATCGACAGGCCTCGACCAACATCGATCGACATCGAACCACCATCAGCGAGAAGAGAATGCACTACAGCAGCGATTGATGAACTTCGACATGAGCTGTACGAGGCTATGGATGCTATGGAGAGGAGACTCCACGGGACCTGTGATACCATTGATTATACTGTTAACGAACGAGTTAACAGCCTATGCAGAACTACTCGCCATATGAAGGGCAATATACGTACTCTGCAGTACCAAGGACAATGCTCGTAGTCGATTGACACAGTGGATTCTGAGTCGACCGACAGACCCCTCAGCGAAATGACCGACGCGCATCTCGTAGCATCGATCGACACCGAGTCTTTAGCAGACCGAGATCAGTTTATTCTGGACATGATCGATGCATTACAGAGTGAGCTGAAATTATTATCCGTACATACCTACCAGACCATCGACAGGAAAGTTGACAAAATCGAATACATCGAGAATTCTGTGAGGAAACTTCAAGATACAGTCCTCCAGATAGATAAGAAACAACTACGAGCGGATGATGCCACAAGAAGCTTCGTCTCCACATGGTTCAATAGTAGGAGACACAAGATTGATGATTGCTGTCCGGCAATAAGCAGTTTCTGCACCCCATGAGTCACTCACCTACCACAGTCAAGCTAAATGACTATAACCAAGCGCTGAGTGGGAGGCAACCCACTATTAGGTTTTCTTTTTCTTTATTTAATTTTATTTTTCATTTTTGCTTTTATTTTATTTTTTTTGATTTATTTTGCAGTTTTTAGATCCAAGTAGAATGATAATTCCATTGACTGACATTCACCATTCATATCGCTCGACGCCACACGACCATTACTAACGATCGACGTATACCACTACGAATCGATCGACATCTTGTCGATCAGGTTTATTCATTCTAACTTGTTATATTTATTAATTATGTTTTATTTATTTACCTCACCACCGGCTGTGTTACACTGTGACAGTGTACTTTAAGTCTGGGGGGAGTTTACTAATATGTGTTTTTATTTTGGTTTTTATTTAAATTATTTTTCAAAATTATTTTTCGCATAAGTATTATAGGAACATTGATATGGATATTTGATCGTCTGACCACTCTTTAGCATCATTCTAGATTACTGATTGCAGATAGTACTAAAGATGCTAAAGTGGATCAACTTGCCATCTATATTCACTAGCTAAGATTGTTTGAAGGAACCAAAGCTGACCTCCAACACTAATACGGACTTATTTGCTTGTCTTGGGGCTTGGATATCACTGGATCGGAATCCTACTACAAGTCTGGAAGGTAAAAAGTCTCTGTGTTTCTGGTTCCCTTCCTTCTCTCTCTTCGGCATCTCGAGATCTAAGTTTATGTTATAAAATATTGAAATGATTTCTTGTGTTGAAGTTTTCTTTACTAGCTGTATCTAATTCTGTCTGATAGATTAGATCTAATCCTCTGAAGAAAGTGATAAACAGCTGCACTTTGTTGAATTTGTGGTGTGGACAATCTCTCTGATAGGACTTGAAACGAACCCAATAGCGTCTGAAAGGCTCTGTAGGTTCTGCATGAATGTAGCAATCTTACTTCTCAAATCTTTTCGCTCGCCTCATCAATGAAATTGATCAAGAAAGCATTCTAGTGGTAGTTGATACTTGCTCAAATTACCCTATACCAATATTACTCTCATCAAAGAGGTCAATTGTTATACTTAGGGATCGAATCCACAAGGAGCTAGGGAATCAATAGATCTTATTGTAATTAAGCTAGGCTAAAGATTTGTTCTTAGTGCAGTAAATAAAAGTAACAAGGAATTGGTTTGAGCATGACAATTACTCAAGATGATTGGATGGGTTAACTAGTATGATTTAAAGAGTTAGATCTAAGGTTGCTATTCAGGTTATCAGGATTATAGAGGTATGATTCCTATGTGAGATGCTTGCATGATATTTAAGAATCCAACTAAACAATAGCGCAACTGTCGTTGCGAACATCTATTACTAGAATCGATGAACACGCCCAGGAGGGTCATAGATTAGGATACCGATCGATATGTCTATGCATGTATCGATCGACTTGCTTTCACATGTCTCGATCGATATGTTGTCGCATGTATCGATTGTTATTTATCATGCGTCTATCGATCGATCACTCTATAGGAGTATCGATCGATGCGCTACTAGCAAGCCTTACCGATCGTAGGTTGAATACAGTTCACCAAACAATTACCCAGTCAGTTGTCGCTTGTTCCAGGTGAGTTGCTGGCTCTAAGAAGATAGATCCAAGGATTGTATCTTTGTATTCATGTGTAGGTTAGCTACTCCTACACAAGCATTAAGCATGATCTTCAAAGATGAATATCACATGCTCAGGTAATCATATTTTGGGCTAATCCCTCATACCTATTCGAACCTCAAATCTAACAAGGGTGTTTACTCAGACATAGCTAAGCAGCACATAGACAAAATCATAAAAAGCTCTCTAAATAGAATAGATAAATAAATGGTGTTCAAGAATGCTCTTAGATTTGACAATTCTCTCTCTCACCAAAACTATGAAACTAGAAACTATCTTAGAAAAACCGTTGTCTGCCAAAACACATAGGCAAGACACAAATAGTAGAATAATTAGGTTAAAACACGTCAGGGGCATTATGGTAAATAGACGGTGCTTTGGGCTTCAAGTCGGTTGTAAACAAATGTGGGCTTCTGCGGCTGAGTGTCGATCGATAGTACTGAGTGTACATCGATTGACGCGCTTCTCTCATTGTCGACCTCGGATGGTCGATTTGGTCTTTCTCGGGTAAAATCTCTAAAGTACTCCAAAATGCTCCAAAATCATCATCTTTCTCCCATTAGCTCCTGTACCTATAAATATGTAATAAAGACCCTAGAATGGATAGAATATATCAAAAAAATACCAATATAGCATGTCTAAAAGTGGGTCAAAATCATGGTATATCAACTCACCCAGACTTAACCTTTTGCTTGTCTCCAAGCAAAAACAACTTGCAGTCTTGGAAAATGTTTGAAACAGCAGGGACTCAATATGTCTATATTTAAAATCATATCTCTCTAGTAGTGCAATCCAAATAATAGACATCCTAATCACAAAAGTGCACTATACAATATCCTAGTTTAGCAACTAAATTCTCCTAGCCAGCAACTTAACTAATCATGTCTAAAAGTTCCTCTACTAAACCTCATTTCTTGCATAAAATAAAAGTGTAGCTTTACCTTGGGAGTATCAATCACAGGACACATGGATTCAACTCAAACAAGTTTCTGAACACACAGACAGTCTTCTCTGATTTCTTTCTCCCCTCTTCTCTCTTCTCTGAATCTCTAATTAGTTTCAATTTCAATGAATTTCGATGCTGATTCAGACCATCTAGTTCATCTCATTGACGTTGTTGCAATTGTAACTCATACATTTTTGACAAAGTGTAACGAATAAGAGGGTCACAGGTAATTTACATATCCCTCGTTTCCACAATGTGCGATCATCCTTGAGATTTAGAATAATAGGGTCGCAGGTAATATACATATCCCTCTGCCTCTCAAGAAATCATATCAATCTTTTCTTTTCTTTTTTTTTTTATATCTGAGATGCCGAAGAGAGAGAAGGAAGAAAACCAGAAACACACAGACTTTTTACCTTCCAGACTTGTAAGAGGATTCTGATCCTGTGTATACATACCAAGCCCCAAGACAAGCAGCTGATGTCAGTATTAGGTTGGAGGTCAGCTTTGGTTCCTTCAAACAATCTCAGTAAGTGCAAACATAGTAGATAAGTTGATCCACTTTAGTATCTCTTGCACTTCTGTAATCAGTAAATCTAAAATTGGTCTAGAAAATGATATCAATAATATAAATAAGATCATTGTCCCCTTCTTGACTCAACAAAAACTTTTTGAAAACATTTTTAATAAAAGCTCAAAATAATACAAAATCATTAGTAAATCCCCCCAGACTTAAATTACACTGTCCCTAGTGTAAAACAGTCGGAGTTTATAAAAATCATAAGCATAATTAACGAATTTAACAAGTTAGAACGTTATACCTGACTGATACCGTATCTATCGATGTAGATGAAAGATTGTCGATCGTGGCGGAGTTAGTGATGTCGATCGATGTTGACTTGGTCGTGTCGGTCAATAGAGAAGGTAAACGTCTAGTCGAGTCTTTTTTTTATAGACCTGCATAAAATAAATACGAAAATAAGTAATAAAAATTAAAATTAATAATAAAAATACCTAATAGTGGGTTGCCTCACACTCAGCGCTTTGTTATAGTCATTTAGCTTGACTTTGGAGGTGAGTGACTTAGTTGTGGTAAGAGCAGTTGTTTGCTAGTTGGCAAACATCTCCTTCTTCGGTGGACTGAGTAGCAGTGAGGCTTCTTGTGGCATCATCTGATCTAGTCCATCTCTGGTGCATATCCGCTAAGTCTCTTTTAATGACTTGTAGCCTCCCTTATAAATCTCCCATGTTGAACTGATGATGTTGGTAATCATGCGTTGAATGTTTGGTCAGTTCTTCATGTAGCGTGGGTAGCACACCGTATGTGCTTGCTGTATGTCGGACTCCTGGTGTATCAATATCGATCGATGCGGGTTTCCTGGCGTCGATCGCTGTCCAAGTTCCATCACCGTTCGATACATATATGGTATTATCGGTCGATTCGTTTTTAGTTGCGTCGATCGATTCCTGATGCTGACGTTGATACTCAAGAATTCTCTGAATAGCTAGTACTTCTTTCTTCAGTAGACCAGTGGCTAAACATAAATTGGTTACTTTGTCGTTGAGAGGATCGTTAATGTCATCACATCGCTTGTTGAACCTCTCCTCCATGGTATCCATAGCTGCGTACAGTTCTTGTTTGAGTTGATCAGCCTCTGTTGAAGTGTATGTAGTCGGCGCTGGTGGTTGCTCGACATCGATCGATGCCACTGTTACCTGATCGATCATTGTCAGATGGTGAGTACCGAGCGACACATGAGGTGTTGAGTCGGTCGATTTCCATGATGAAGGTTGAGATGCAAGTTGTCTCTGAATATCTGTAATCTCATTCTCCAAATTATTTGTTCTTGACTTCAGGGTAGAGATGTTGCACTCGAAAGGATAGTAGAATTTATCGAATCCCTTGTAGAAGTCAGATGTTTTATACTCTAAAAGATCAGATAGCTCCGAGATCATCTTGTCAACTTCTTCCTTGGTCTATGTAGCTTTTCTTCTTTGAGTGGCTGGATCTTCCGATGTATCTGACCAGCTTATCATTTGTCCCATGTGGGGGTCGTGTGCTCTTGCTCCATACTTCGGCTCGTAATAGAATTCTGAGTTCCATCCATCATTGTTGGTGTGGCAATCGATCGATGCGTCCTCTCTTGCGTCGATCGATGCCGAATGCTCCGCGGCAGGTTCTTGTGGGTAGACGACTGATAGGGGTATAGGAGTGTAGATAGGTGGTTGTGTCGTCTATGCATTGGTTTGCCTCTGGATTGTCTCTATCTCCTGTTGCAAAGCATTCATCATGTTGGATAGTGCATCCATGTCATTGCACATTGGATAGTGGGAATGACCAAGTGTGTTTTCCAAAGAGTAGATATTGGCTTCCAATCGTATAAAGCATCTATCAATCGATTTAGCTTCTTTACTATCGATCGATCCCGATGTTTTCTGCTTGTTGCGTAGCAAATCTAACTCTTTTGCATAAGCTCTCCTCTCTTGGTTATCCAATCCATGTTTCTGTTAATTCAGCAGTAGAATATATCGAGCTGCTTTTGTAGATTTTCCTCTTCCCATTGGTTGCATGATCCCAACATTTGCTTGATCTCCTTTTTCAAAGCTTGGTATATGGCAGGTTGGTCCTTGTCGATCGGTAGATAGTATACACTGTCGATCGATGGATTGTATGGTCTTGGTAAAGCGTGCGGAGAATTGATCGATAACCGAGTAGGCGTATCGATCGATGTCGGTCGACGATCGTGGATTCTGTCGATCGATACACTTAAGTCATCAATGGTCGACTCCTTCCATCTGTCGTCGATCGATGTTGAGGGCATAGGAATTGTATGTGTAGTTGTATGCTGAACAATGGATTTGATATTATTCGCAGGAAACTCCATGTTTGCTGCAAGCCCTTCGATTTTATCATTCAGCGGATGGTAGACACTGTCGATCCTCCACTTCAAATCGTTGAGGGATTCGATTTGTGTGATGTGAGCCTTTGTGAGTATCTCATCCATCTCTTCTCTGCTGAAGGGTTTTGATGTAGCAGGCATTGGCTTCTTATCAGCTCTTCTCTAGCCTTATGTATCCCTGAAATTTCCAAACTTATCGGATGTTAGATTATTATGACCTAATTCTTTATTTATATAAGAATCGGGTGGTAAGGGTTGAGTATCGATCGATTTGGGTGAAGTCCCGTCGATCGATTTCGTGATGTGCAGCTGATGTGGAAGTTTGTAGTTGGAAGCTCCTCCATTAGGTTTGGAAGATGGTGTAGTCATCTTGATTGCTTCTAGGGTGTGTGAAATAACTTCTACCCCATTGGTTTCTTATATATGGCTCCATATCTCCAACTTTTCTAATTTTGGAATTTTCTTTTTCAAAATTTCCAAATTTCTCCATGTCAGTTTGACTAGTATCGATCGATACACAAGTGTTTGTGTCGATCGATTTCTCCTCATGTTGTCCTCGACTTGGACATATGTCGATCAATGCTGACGGTGATGCGTCGCTCGATTCGGGTAACATGGTTCTAGTTGATGTAGATCCATATCGGGTGAGAACTCCTTGTTGATTTGTAGCTGGTGCTTCTTTATGGTTCTCTTCATGTTCTTCCTCGTGTTGGGAAGGTGTAGTAGCTTCTGGGGCAAAAATGGGATAGCAGTGTGCTGGTAATCCATCGTGCCCGGTAGAAACTTTCGTATCGATTGATGCACATCGAGATGTGTCGATCGATTTCCAATGGTTTGATCGCAAGATCGGTTTGTGACTGGTGCCTTCCCTATAGTTGGTTGCATGTGGTGGTTGGATGAAAGGGTGGAGGAAATTGTGGGTGGGTAACTCATCTCTTCGGAGGAAAGTGTATTCGATCTCTATTTCTTTCCAGTAGTCTTCATCATACTCATCTTCCCTTGTGTTCACTGTAGGGTGATGCACTACTTGGTTGTATCCGTATGAGATGTTTCTGTTGTAATCCTCATCGTACTCCTCTTCCTCATGGTTGTCCACTGCATATGTAGGCACGTAGTGGTCTGGTTCCCAATTCCCAACTGAATAATCACCGGAAAAGTGATCAACTTCGTACATAGGTGTACTATCAATCTCTGTGGAGTGAAAACTGTCGCCTGAATCGATCGATGTAATGACTGACTGGTCGATCGATGGTTGGTTAGCTGTGTCGATCGACGACTCTGTAGGGCTGTCGATCGATTCCGAGTATTATGTTTCGTACTCGACTTCACAGTAGCAATGTACTAAGAGTTTAGCTTCTTCTGGAGGCTGGTTACTGAACGTCTGTGGCCTGACAATCTTGACTGGATCATAGTAAATCTTTGGGTTGATCAGAGTCAAGCACATCTTGTTTGTTTGTAGATCACAAACAGCTACAACTGTGGCTAAAAATCCTCTTCCAAGTAGTATAGAATTCCAGTTTAACTTTATATCTAAGACATGGAAGTCAACTGGAACTAGGGCATTGCCAATCTGTACCTCAAGGTCTTTGGTAACTCCCTACGAACTCTTCCTTGAACAGTTTACAAAGCAAAAGAATTCTTTTGTAGGTTCAATCTTCAGACGTATATGATCTCCTATAACCTTTGGTATGATGCTGGTTGATGCTCATGTATCACATAGTGCCCTGGTGATTTCGATGCCCTTGATGCGGCATGGAATAATAAATTCCCCTGGGTCACTCTTCTTCTTCAATGTAATCTTGTTCTTCAGCTCATCTCTGACTTGGTTGAACATCTTCTCAATATCAGCCTCTATAACTCTAGTCTCTCTGAAGAACATCCACAATCTATGTGTGAAGTAAGATTCTTCAAAGGGTCTGTCAATAGGAACCTTCAAGACTCTCTTCTTGAAATTTTCCAACTCTGTAGGGTTAGCCTCTCTTTTAAGATGCTTGGGAACCTTCTCTTTCCTTTTTTTTAAGGTTCTTCTTGCACTTCCCTTTTCTATCTCCATGGGCTCTGATGTATCCTCAACCTCTTCTAATTGGTTATCTGAAGGTTTGGGTCGGGGTTTGAGTGCATTGATTTTGGTCATCTCGATCTTTGGTACTTGTACTCTCGGTTTAGGAACTTCGCATCGATCGATGACAGTAGTGTCATGTCAATCGATGGTGATAACAGTAGGAGGATCGATTTCTTCCTCTTCGGATCAATCGTCGAAAGGGTGGAGCGGGTTCGGGTGTTTCTCTGCAAATTCTTCATGCGCGATTATCTGAACTGGGTTGCTTGTAGCCGTAGTTCTGGTGGACTCTATCGATCGATTACGTACCTCGAACATCGAACGATAGTCTTCTTCCCACGTCGATCGATCACGTTCATCTTCTATCGATCGATCACGTTCATCTTCTATCGATCGATAGGTGTCAATATGCATAGCATCGCCGGCTCCAACAACCTTCTTATGGGGGTTCCCATATTCATCCACTACCCAGAAATCTTCTACCACAATAGTATTGATGTGGTGACTTATGAGATCTTCTTCTCTGGCTTTGATGAAGGCTTCTTGTCTCATGATAGCTTCAGAAGTCTGAACCACTTGTGTCTCCAATTTCTTCACATGAGTGCTCAAGGTGTCGAACTTGAAGATCAAACTTTTGTACACAACATCTGTCTTCCCATTGAAATCCACTGTGAGCTTCTGTTGACCCTCTAGAACTGAGTCAAGCGTAGCTCCAAACTTGCTCTCTTGAGTAGGTGGTGGTGGATTCTAGTAGAAGGAATTTGCGAGGTTTTTGTTGCTGCTGAAGTTGTTGTTGCTGAAAGGCTTCTGGTACTGTGAATTCTACTTGAAGTTTCTTCTCTGACTGTTGCTATAGAAGTTTCTGTTCTGGTTCTGATTCCCATATCTCTGGAATACTCCTATGTAATCCACATCTTCTTCCTCGTCAGTCTCAATGATCTCCACATCTTCAGCAAAATTGACTTGCTTCTTAAAGCTGTTTTGCTTGATTTGCATCTCGTCCATCCGCTCTATTCCTAAAGCATTGGCTGCTTTTCTCCTTTCGTAGTCAGTGTTCTTGGTACTATTGCTAGTTGCCAAGTTTTCGATAAGTCTCACTGCCTCTTCTGGATTCCTGGTGTTGAATTTTCCTTCACTAGCTGTATCTAGAGCTGTCTGGTTTATCAGATCTAAACCTCTGAAGAAAGTGCTTAGTAGCTGCACTTGGTTGAATCCATGGTGTGGGCAATCTCTGTGGTAGGTCTTGAATCGGACCCAACAGCGTCTGAAAGGTTCTGCAGGCTTCTGCTTGAATGTAGCAATCTTAGTCCTCAAGTCTTCTGCGCGTGCTTCATCAAAGAAGTTGATCAAGAAAGCATTCTTGATTTCATTCCAGGAAGTAAGAGATCCTGGTGATAGTTGCTTGAGCCATTGCAAAGCTTCTCTAGTAAGAGAGTGTTTGAAAAGCTTGCAAAGTAGGTAGTTAGCAGGTACTCCATTGGCTTTGACAACTAATATGAGATCCTCGTACCTCTCTAGATGGTCCATAGGATGCTCGTTAGGTGCTCCACTGTAGGGTATCTGTCCTACAAGTATGTAGTAGATAGGTTTCACCTCAAAATATGTCCTTTGAATCTCTGGAGGGCGGATTGCAGATCTGTTGGCATAGTATTGATCTAAACGGTTGTAGTCAGCCAGTGATCTGTTTCTGGTGGCCTCGTCTGCAGCTTGAGCAGCAGCTGCAGCAGCTTCAGCTTCTAGATCATGGATTGCGATCCCCTGATCATTAATCTTTTGACATGCTGCATTACGCAGGTGACCATCTTGGCCACGCAGGTTTCCATGTTCGTCCGCTCGGAGTATCAAAGTCGCGACCATGTTCTCAGTATCGATGTGCGAGGTGCAGTATCGGTCGATGTCGGATGAAAGATGTGAGTCGACGGGTACTCAAAAGTATCGGTCGATGTGGAAGGAATAGTATCGATCGATGTGGAAGGAATAGTATCGATCGATGTCAAAGTGAGATCGATCGATGTCGGTGAACTGGTATCGGTCGGCAGTGACTGAAACTCGGTAGACGGTTGGCGGTGAAAGTCGGTCGATGCATAGGTAGGTGTATCGATCGATGCGGAACATATCAGTTTGCGGATTGAACGTTCCAAAGCAGCGGGGTCAGCAGACAATAATTCCTTGTTTTGTTTGCTACTGGTTATGCTGGGCATGCACCTGAAAAGAAAAATAAGAAAAATTTATCAGTTGACAAAATTAACTAAAAAGAAAAACCTATACTTAAATAAAATCTAATGACGATCAAAACTCCCTAGCAACGGCGCCAAATTTGATACTTGCTCAAATTATCCTATAGCAATATTATTCTCATCAAAATATGTCAATTGCAGTACTTAGGGATTGAATCCACAAGGAGCTAGGGAATCAATAGATCTTATTGTAACTAAGCTAGACTAAAGATTTGTTATTAGTGCAGTAAATAAAAGTAAAAAGGAATTGGTTTGAGCAGGACAATTACTCAAGATGATTGGATGGGTTAACTAGTATGATTTAAAGAGTTAGATCTAAGATTGCTATTCAGGTTATCAGGATTATAGAGGTATGATTCCTATGTGAGATGCTTGCATGATATTTAAGAACCCAACTAAACAATAGCCCAACTGTCGTTGTGACCATCTATTACTAGAACCGATGAACACGCCCAGGCGGGTCATAGATTAGGATATCGATCGATATGCCTATGCATGTATCGATCGACTTGCTGTCGCATGTATCGATCGATATGCTGTCGCATGTATCGATTGTCATTTATCCCGCGTCTATCGATCGATCACTCTATAGGAGTATCGATCGATGCGCTACTAGCAAGCTTTACTGATCGTAGGTTGAATACAGTTCACCAAACAATCACCCAGTTAGTTGTCGCTTGTTCCAGGTGAGTTGCTGGCTCTAAGAAGATAGATCCAAGGATTGTATCTTTGTATTCATGTGTAGGTTAGCTACTCCTACACAAGCATTAAGAATGATCTTCAAAGATGAATATCACAGGCTCATGTAATCATATTTTGGGCTAATCCCTCATACATATTTGAACCTCAAATCTAACAAGGGTGTTTACTCAGACATAGCTAAGCAAAACATAGACAAAATCATAAAAAGCTCTGTAAATATAATAGATAAATAAATGGTGTTCAAGAATGCTCTCAGAATTTACAACTCTCTCTCTCTCACCAAAACTATGAAACTAGAAACTATCTTAGAAAAACCGTTATCTGCCAAAACACATAGACAAGACATAAATAGTAGAATCTAAATTGTTAAGGCTGAAGTACAAAAAAGACTTAACCCTAAGAGTTGCACAAATATTACATCATAATGCCACTATGCTAAACCTGGAGCCAAACACACTCATTTTAATTTTGTTTGGGTTTGCAATATGTTTATGGGCTTTATAACTCCTAATATTATTATTTAACCAAACCGAAATCAGCGAAAATAACGAATGATCATATATTTAATGATCGTAATAAATACAAAAAATGTACGGGTAAGAAATAACCTTCACATATAGAAAAATTGATAATTTATGTGATTGTAATAAATTCTCTTTCAAAAACCTTACCATATACAGAAATTTTTAAGTTAATGATCGCATATTTTCGGATACTCCATTAAAACTTGGTTGACAAGCTATAATTATTTTTTCCTTATTTTTATCAACAAAGAATATTCCAAAACATTCCAAAAATACTCCTAAATTTTAGTTTCTTTAAAAAAAATATACGAAAAAAATATTCCCCAAATTCTACGCAATCACATTTAACAACCAACTTATTAACTTCCACAAATCTTGGCAAACAAAAATTACATATCCCTAAATATCGAAGCTTCTATATTTCGAAATACCTTCCAAAACAACTCCTAAATTTCTGATAATAATATAAAAAATATACGCACAATATTTTTTCCTAATTATAAGCAGTCACATTTCTATTATAACTACCAAAATCTCCTATCTAATTATTACTAATTAACCTAATGGTGGATCATGTTTTCATCGTAACTATATATATGTATTCATCTATTCTGAAAATCATATCAAAGAAAACCAAAACCTTCAACATGTCTAGCATTACGACATTTGTTCCTCTCACAAAACTCAGGCCATTCAAAGGCAACTGGCGAGTTCAAGTGAAATGTTTAAATTCATGGAAGGCAACCACACCTTATGCAGGTGATACTTTCGAGATGGTCTTAGCAGATCAATGGGTAAGTTTTGGAACACAAGGTCCTTTCTTTCATTGTATTACTAAAGCCATAAATCTATCTAATATGTCTCTGTATTTTTCTTAGGGTAACAAGATCCATGCTACTTCCAAACGTGATCTCATGCACCGAATTCAAAGTCTACTACCTATAGATTCATGGGCGGTTATTGAAAACGTTACTGTCACTTCAGCTGGTGGTCAATATCGAACTACCAACTACAAATACAAGATGGTTATAGCAGAAGATGATGTGCTATCAAAATCAGATTTAGTTGATGATAGACTTTTTCTATCTCTTTCTAACTATGAAGAAATTGAAAGATCTGACATAGAAAAACAAGCTTTCCTCATTGGTAATCTCATTTTAAGTTATATTCATATTGTTTAAAATATTTACTATAACTTCAGATAAGTCATAACCTATATTTGTTTTTTTTCCCAGATGTCCTAGGAAGAATTCATGATCTCGGTGATGTACAGACCGTTCAATTTCATGGCGAAGACAGAAATAGGGTTCCATCCTCGAACTCTACCATCATCACCAGAACTACACAATTATTCCGAATTTCACATCAAACTCTAGCGCTTTGAATAAACTAACTAACAGTGATTTAGATCTACCTGACGACCACAGAATCTTCGTCTTCACCGTAGAACTTGACCCATTCGTAACTCTACAGCTTCTACGCATTCTTTACCCATTCATAACTTCAAGGATTTTTTTTGGCTTTTCATTCTACAGGTTACGTGCTCCACCAATGGATCTACCAATAAGAGAGAAGAGTCTTCGAAGGGAGAGCCTTAGGTCGTATTAAAAAAATCAACAATCAGAATTTAGGGCCGGACAAATAATCGAAAGAAATAAGTAGATTTGGACAAACTTTGCTATGCGACGAACTTCAGGAAAGCAGTAGATCTATGTTCTTTAATCGTTTTAGTGAAAATTTCAAAGTCGTTTAACAGAATTACGCCATAAGAACAGAGATATAGATATCGCCGACGAACTCATCGGTTGGATCGTTGAAACCTATGTTAGTTTTTGTCAAAAGTCAGTAAAGTAGTTGTTTATCTGTTTTTTCCGGAAAAAAAAATAATTATATGGGATTCGATTTATAATAATTGGGTCCAATATTTTATGGGATACTAAAATTATATGGGCTTCGATCATTGGCTTCGATTTTTATATATATATATATTTTTGGAGTACAACTCCAGATATATATATTTTTTTTTTTTAGGTACAACTACAGATATATACTTTTAATTTTTTTTTGAGTTACTTTTGAATTGGTTTTGTACTTTCTCTCAAAATTATTTATTTTTAAATGTTGTTTAAACAAAACAACAGTTTTCTGTAGCCTATTTATCAATATAATTATTACAATTTATTTTATTTTTCCAAAATATATTTTTATTCTTATTATATTTAAGATTAAATTGTCTTATTTAACATATTATTAAACATGTAAACCTCCACTACATCCTCTAATATTATACACTTTAAATTTTTAAAACCAAGAAAACAAAAGTACAATTTAAGTAATAAAAACTTTACATCCTTTAAAAAAATGAAATGAACAAAATACCCAAATATCTGAACTCGAATAAAATATAAAAAAACAGCATCAATGTTTTTAAAACCATAAAAAAAAATTACATCAAATAAACATCCGCGCGGGCGCGCGGGTCAAAACCTAGTAATTAGGTTAAACACGTCAGGAGCATTATGGTAAATAGACGGTGACTTGGGCTTCAAGTCGGCTGTGACCAAATGCGGGCTTCTGCGGCTGAGTGTCGATCGGTAGTACTGAGTGTACATCGATCGACGCACTTCTCTCATTGTCGACCTCGGATGGTCGATTTGGTCCTTCTTGGGTAAAATCTCTAAAGTACTCCAAAATCATTATCTTTCTCCCATTAGCTCATGTACCTATAAATATGTAATAAAGACCCTAGAATGGATAGAATATATCCAAAAATATCAATATACCATGCCTAAAAGTGGGTCAAAATCATGGTATATCAATAGCTGCTTAAACCATTGCAAAGCTTCTCCAGTAAGAGAGTACTTGAAGAGCTTGCAAATAGGTAGTCAGCTGGTACTGCATTGGCTTTGATAGCAGATATGAGATCCTCGTACCTCTCTAGATGGTCCATAGGATGCTCGTTAGATGCTAGGGTGTCTGTCCTACAAGTGTGTAGTATATAGGCTTCACCTCAAAATCAGCCCTCTGGATGTCTGGAGGACGGATTGCAGTTCTGTTGGCATAGTATTGGTCGGGACGGTTATAGTCAGCCAGTGATCTGTTTTGGATGGCTTCTTCTGCAGCTTGAGCAACAGCTGCAGCAGCTTCAGCTTCTAAATCAGGGATTGTGGCCCCCCTAATCATTAATCTTTTGATCTGTTGCATTACGCAGGTGACCATCTTGATCACACAGGTTTCCTTCGTCGTCTTGCATGAGTATCAATGTCGCGACCATGTTTCTGTGACTCAGTATCGATCGATAGGCGAGTAGCGGTATCGGTCGATGTCGGATGAAAGATGTTGGTCGACGGGTACTGAAAAGTATCGTTCGACACAGATGGAAGGGTATCGGTCGATGTCAGATGAATGAGATCGGTCGATGTCGGTGAACTGGTATCGGTCGGCATTGTCTAAAACTCGATAGACGCTTGTTGATGAAAATTGGTCGATGCACAAGCGGGTGTATCAATCGACGCGGAACGAATCTGTTTGCGGATTGAACGTTCCAAAGCAGCTAGATCAGTAAACAAAAGTTCCTTGTTTTCCTTGCTTCTTTTATGCTGGACATGCATCTGAAAAGAAAAGAAAGAAAAATTTATCACTAACAATTTTAAAAGTAACAAAACCTAGACTTAAATAAAATTGAATGGCGACCAAAGCTCCCCGAAAACGGTGCCAAATTTGATATGTGCTCAAATTACTGTAGAGCAACCTTACTCTCATCAAAAGAAGTCAAGTTGAAGTATTTAGGGATCGAATCCACTAGGAGTTGAGGAATCACTAGATCTTATTGTAACTATGCTAGGTTTGAGATTTCAAAGCAGTAAATAACAAGCAAATTAAAACCTGGTTTAAGCAGGACAATTACTCAATTGATTGATTTGGGGGTTTAACAAATATGATTAAGGCGCTAGAATTAGGATTACTATTCAGGTTATCAGAATTATAGTAGTATGAATGCCTATGTGAGATGCTTGCATGATATTAAAGAACCCAACGGTGCAATATCCTAATTGTCATTATGACTATCTATTACTAGAATCGATGAGACACCTCACTTGTGAATCATAGAAAGGCGTCGATCCACTTGATGTCGCATGTATCGATCGATAGTGCCTCGCGTCTATCGATCGATGAATATATAGGAGTATCAATCTATGCGCTACTAGTAAGCTTTAAGCGTGTGGTTGATAACAGTTCGCTAAGGAGTTTATCAAATCAGCTGTCGCTTGTTTCCAGCAAATTCTTAGCTCAGAGAAGATAGATCCATGGATTTTATCTTTGTTATCATGTATAGGTTATCTACTCCTATACAAGCATTAAGAGAAATCCTCTAAGATGAATATCACATGCTCAAGTATTCATATTTGGGGCTAATCCCTCAAAACCTATTTGAATCATAAATCTAACAAAAGTGTTTACTCTGACATGGTCAAGCAAAACAGAATCATAGTAGTTAAAAGCTTCATAAAATAGAATAGAAAACAAAGGTGTTCAAGACAGCTCTCAATGATAACTCTCTCTCTCACCAAAACAAAGAAACTATGTCTAAAGACTTTTAGAAACTCTTGTAAAAACCGTGTCTGTGCCAAAACACTTAGGCAAGACATAAATACTATAATAATTAGGTTAAAACTCGTGAGGGGTGTTTTGGTGAATAGATGGAGTCTTGGGCTTGAAGTCGGCTGTGACCAAATTCGGGCTTATGCGGTTTAATATCAATCGATAACACTGAAGGTGTATCGATCGTCGCACGTCTCTCCGTGTCGACCTCAGATGGTAGATATGGTCTTCTCGGGTGTAATCTCTAAAGTGCTCCAAAATGCTACAAAATCACCATATTTCTTCCAATTGCTCATGAACCTATAAATATGCTATATAGACTCCAAAATAGATTAAATATATCCTAAAACACTAATATACCATGACTAAAAGTGGGTCAAATTCATGGTATATCAGAGAGAAATCTAACAAATAGTTATACTGAACACACACCGCCTCTCAGATCTGAACAGCGATATGAAGACATCGTGGGAGAGTGCATCAATGGGATTAAAATGAAGCCATAAAACAGAACTGTTTCAGTCATGAGAAGAAGCCTAAACCACTGCACGAAGAGGAGCGACGAACTTCTTCAGACGTTCTAGGGTTAGAAGGGACATCAATCTATCCGGGCCTGATATATCTTCCAGTTACAGAGCCCAATCGCACAACACACTGTCAAAGCCCATGATACCATAGAGTAGTTGATATGGCGCGTTTAGAGCGCTGGACACGTGTCGTCCCCTGGAGCAGCGACTTTCTGACGTGGATGATGACGTTTCGTCTGTAAGAAAGTAAGAACATATTTATATATAAAGATTAGGGTCGGCCCGCCCTACGGGCGGGAAGTTATAATAAAATTATTTTATATAATTTTATATTAATTTATGAAACATTTAAAATCATTATAGAAAATGATATTATAGAAAATTAAATAATAAAAAAAATTCTAAGATCATATTGTTAGTTTTAATAAATATTTTGGTTTGAATTTAAATAACAGTGACCTTTATTATTCTCTATTTCTAGAGAATACAAAATTAACAAAAAATCATTTTGAGCATATCATTAATCTCTCCTTCAAAGCTTTCTATTTCTTCTCTTTATGTTTTTTAAACCCGGGCTCTGATTTGCTTTTCTTCTCTACCTCAGGCTCCTTTCCAACCATCTCATCCTCCTGAGTCGCAGCTTCATCAGCCTCAGGATGTCATGATCTTAATATTGAACAACATATGAAGCGCGCATCAGCCTCTGGTCTTTTTTAAAGGATGAAGAAGTTGCTGATTAAGAGAAAAAATTATTTACATAATTACTTTTCTTTATTATATTTATCACTTTATTTAAACTTGTTTGTTGTAATCTTTATTTTGTTGCAATTGACTAAATTTCATATTAAAATTGTTGAAATAATTTGAATGGGGATATTTCTATTTTATTATGTTGTGTAAATCTTTTAATCTATTTGTTTTAATAATCTAATTTTTCTTTTGTTTTGATGCGTTTTTGCCGGATTCTTTTATATTGGTATCTCGTTCATACTGTGCAACTATATATTTTTTACTATTTTCATATCATTACTGACACTATAGTTGACCTTTTTAATCCAATACATAATTTCTATAAAACATTTTATATTTTATGGATACAATAACATTTGATATTTTGAAATAGTACAGTTTTTTTTCTGTTTGAAGTAGTAAGTGGCGCATTTTATTAACAAATAATATATATATATGCATACAAGTGTATATATATATTTTACCATTAAACATTTTTAGTGAAAATATGTAAATTACTTTATTTATTATCAACTATAAGTAACATTAACTTTCACTAAAAATTACAAATTGTTTTTGCTATTTTCTTTTATTTTTTTATTATTCTATTTATAAACTATATACTTGTTTAATCATTAAAATATTTAAATTTAGTTGTTTTACTTTGTCCTTACTGCTTGTTCTACTTTCCTAGTAAACAGAATATTTAAAAATATATATAACTTTGTGGCATATATGTTGATAATACTATTGATTATTGAATTTATGCTTCTTTTTAAATAATATTCAATTAAATATTTAAAATATAAATATTTCTGTATAGCTAATTTTACAAAAGCATAACCTACCCCATAAAAACTTAAAAAAAAAAACCAATATCATGTAATCGATAGTTACTTTAAATAAGTTTTTTCTAACACATATAACCTTACAAAAGAAAGAAGCAACATATAATAGTGTACTGGCACCAATTCAGAAGCAGTTCAGGCCCATCCTTTTCAATAATCTTTTAGCATCCGTACGCAGGTTAAGCATAACCCTTCACCCTTCTAAAACAAATGTTGAAGAGCAAATCAACAACTAACTAACATATCCAATATCAATGAAAACAAACGAAATGGTAGTAAGATTTCGTACACCAATAAGGAGTACTACAATACCTTAAAAGAATGATAAATCAAAAAACGAATAAATTCTCTTAACTATTTCATCAGACACTTAACCCGCAGAGTAAAAAAAGTCTTGATCCTATTGTTGATCCTTAGACCATTTGATTACACCCAACTTAAAAAAATTGAGAGACTGCAACCAGAAAACCCACATAGTTTTATAATAATAAAGTAATACATGATCTTCAGATATAGAGTACAACAAAACGTCATTGTTTCTGGGAGTTAGGAATTGGAAGCCTGTATCAAATAATATATATATATATATATATATATATATATATATATATATATATATATATTATTTATATGAGTCTGTCATTCCGATGGAGAGTGGTTCAGCATTACCAAAATCTCTGGTGTAACGTACATGCCGTAAATATCAGAACCTCAGCATCCTAAATTGCAATGACTGAGTCAACTTCACTCTGTCTCTTATGTTTTCCCTCCGATAAACTGTTTCCTCACACCTGACCGCAATGAAGTCTTCCGAACATAGAATAGCTTGTCTGAAAATCAAAGACAAAAGGCTTTATACAGAAAATACATTTGAAATTGTAAGAATGTTTGATGATATTTGCAGAAAAACGCATCAGATTACATGATAACACAATGGAGGAGCGACCATGAAATATGCCTAGCTCTTGAAACTAACATAGTTCTTTAAATATTACATACAGAAATTCAATACCTGATTTTTAAAGATGATAAGTGTTATACAAAGAATGGCTCAGCTTATGCAAAGCTTAGCTAATCAATCTGGCTTGGACAGCTATATGAGCACACACATCTCATACTCAAGTGCCCCTGTTAAAAAAAAAAACTTAAGGAGGAGAGAAATATAGAGCACGGACCAAACTCGACGTTCCATTATTTCATCTCATATTAATCACCTTAATTACACAGTGAGAGACAATACATCAATTAAACCAGTTTCAATTAAAGTGTCCACAAGAATAAGAGCTTGTTCGCACCAATTAAGATGAGATAGAAGTAGGTTTTCTGTATTTACACAAATTGCCTTAGCAAGTAAGGGGTCAAGAGCATGCTCCGCATATATCAACACACAAGTTCCTGATATATTTGTAAGAAAAGTTAGCTCTGTCAAATAAAATATGGTCCAGTAAATAACATAGTCAAAAGTAAAAGAAACATACGATAACCTTGTTTCTATGCTTTGGTATGTGTTATTTTTCCAGATGGTTCTGCAATTGTTCCAGTGAGGTAGCTATTTGCGAACATCTATTGAATAACTCATATAAGCATAATTTCTCAGGCCAAACAACTAAATGGGATCATGAGCGAATGATAATTTTTTTAAAAAATACATGAATTATAGTGAACTTACGCAAGATGGACATTGCGACGGGATACAATGATCGTCGCAAGAGGGAGTCGAACCGATGGAGGAGCTACAGCGGCCAACCATTAAATCGGCGAGGAGGACACCAACGTTAGCGATTTTCTCTGGATTTATTGATAAGCTTATTATTGAAGAGGATTGGATAAATGATTTTCGTGGAAGAGGACGTATCTTTAAATCGGTGAGGAGGACGTCCTCAGCGCGTTTGACATTCCTGGTCTCAGCAAGAACACCTACCGAATTGAAATCAGAATAATAATAGGCTTACTTCGCTGTTTAAACAGATTGAGAGGCTGTTTAAACAGATTGAGAGGATGGTTCTGAGAAGAGGAATGCTAACCTATTTATACATCTCCTTGCAAATGAGAAAATCACATTGAAATCTAGATCATGCACCTCGTGGTTGATGGAGTTAAGAAGGGGTTTAGAGCGATGAATCTTAACTGAGACGTTTTGTTTGATGAAAACCAAAAATCAAATGACGCAATAGAAACCCTACGAAAAGATTCATCAAAAAATCTAAATATCTTGGATGGCGGAGAAAAAATATCAGATGATGAGAGGATTAGGGTTTCTCGCGTTATCGGGCTGAATTCCTTGACTCAAACATAAAGCCAACACCAAAAAATAGCCTTCAATCGTCGCTGATTAAGTTAATGAAATGCAGAGCATAATGAGAGACGGACAGGTGTCGCATCCAGAGAAAGCTATTTGATGACGTGGCGTCTTAAGAAGAGAGTAAAACTCTTCTTTATAGTATAAGAAAATATACATACGCAATGTGTTCAAAATTAATTCTCAATTAAATTTGAGTAGTTTTAAATTTTTCTTTAAATCATCATTTGATTCACGCTTATTGCAATATATAATAATGGATTGTTTTTATAATGAAAAACATGCAAGAAACTGAATTATATCAACTCATTTCTTTTGTTTGAATCTTATAGTTTCAAAATAAAAGGCAAATTTTGCCAAAATTTCTCACCAAAAGGAATCAGTCTCATGGCAGTAAAACAACTAATCAATTCGGGTTGGAAGAAAACCATTGGTTTAGGGTGTGTTGGAAGGTTTGTAGTTAATTTTGAATCTTGGATTCAATTGCTCATCCACCTATAAACATACCAATAATTTAATGATAACTCCAACTTTTTGTTTATTCATTTATTAGAAATGATATTAAAGAGTGGTATCTACATCTTTTACATAAATTTTTACTTTAAGGATATACTTTGGATCCTTGGTTTGAGATTTTCTCGTTGGATATGTTGGAACCACACAAAATTGAGAGTATACTCAATCAAATCCTGTAGAAGTATCGGACTCGATCACTCGCTTGATTGTGTTCTCTATGTTCTCTATCTCTCTGTTATCTCTCGTATAACTCTTTATTTTCTCGTATGCAGATCGCGACTCCGATGTACGATCAAACAAGTGAAATGTAAAGAAAAGAAAAACAAAGAAGAGACGACACAAGCAAAGTTTTAGAGTTCCATGTCAATCACGAGGTACATCTCCTTCAGGATCGGTGCCTGGAATTCACTATATCAGTGTTTACAGAAGCTTTCTCTCTCAAGCTACAATGACATTCTCTCTCTAGCTTGCAAAGACGATGAAGTCTGTTATAGAAGTTACACTACTATGTTTCTCGTCTCACCATATATTGATAGACGCTTCTCCTATTTTGGGCTTTTCTCATTTAATCACCTGAAGCCCAATTAACTCCATCGTTGCTTCTGTATTCAAGTTTCTCAGCTAGATAGCCCAAGCCCAAACTGATTGAGTCATGCACCAAAACTCACAAATCCGGATACAAACTACTTAGATTAACTAAATTGTAGTTCATGAAATAACATGTTTGGGAACCGAGTATCACATGTCTACAAAGTCACGTTCAGAAAATAAAAGCTCCATGCAAGATGAAATATTTTATGTGACAGCCTCTTTCTAGATATAGCGACAGTAGATAGGTTCACTTATAGACACTTGGATACTGATAGGAGCAATTGCTCAGTAGAGTCAATTAATCATCTTATTTTTGAATGGGCCCCAACTTTATAAGTTTGAGCTTCATTAGACCATATGTCTCTTCCTGGTTATTTCTCGAATACATCTATATACCAAAACATGAACTTTCTGTTTTGAAAAAGATAAGACCTTTAACACCTTTCTATGGATCTTTTGGTAATCTGGACAAACATTTTAAAGATAAAGTCATTTCCCCGATTGACACTCTCTAACTTTTTCTTTAGAGGTAGAAAAGTTAGAGGAAAGCTAACCAAAACAAGAAGTGTACTATGATCATGATGATCTTCCCACCACAGTTGTTGACACAATACCCCTTACATACCTCGAATCCCAACTTTCCAAATCTATGTTTCATGAATTGATAATGGTAATGTTAGTGGCCTAGGGTGGAATCTTAAGAATCAAATGTACTGATAACTCGAATTACGTGCGTGTAAAAAAAGTCTTACAGCCTTATAGGAAGAGATGGAAGTATTATTATGTGCATCGTCATGTATGACAGATAGAGGTTCTTTTGGTCCGATTTGAGATGACTTGCTTAGATTTATTCGATATGACTACAAGTCTGATGAACAGACCGAACTTTGCTTTAAAAATTAATGTTTTTGGAGTTTACAGGATAATTTTGACAAATGTAAACTTGTTTCAAATTCCTAAAAGCAGAAATATATGACAGACTTTTTATTTAAAAAGATTAGGATTAAAATATTTTTTTCTCCATATTAATCTAACATGGTAATATTTATATGCTCCTCCAAGAAACATGTTTTCTGATCATATATTATAGCATCTCTGGCAGCAACTTTATATTTAAGATTTGCTGAACTTTATATTTGAGATTTGAAGGTGTTTTTCTCCAATAGTAAACCTTAAAATAAATCTTAAAAGTTTTAGATATTTACATTATAATTCTTATTTTGACAAAAATCAAATAGAAACATACAATTTTTTTTAACAAATGAAAACATAAAACAAAGATATTATAAAAATATTTATTAATAAACTATTATATTTTAATAGAAAATTACATATAAATGAAAGACTTACAAACAAAATCATTTTCTAAAAATACATAACTATTCATTAGTATTATATCAATAATACTTTCATTTCATATATGATTAATTAGTGCATTTTGAAGTGATAAATTTATATGTAAAATTTAAATTTATAAAAATATATAAAAGATATAAAATCGTATGAACTAAAATAATAAACAAGCAAGTTATCAAAACTATTTAAAATACATACAAGTACAAGGACCTAGCAAATATAAACCTCAAATATAAAGCTTTGTACATCGAATCCTTATATTTGAAGTTTTATTGTACAAAACCTTATAATTTAAGGTTTTGAAGTTACATTTGAAATACATAAAACCTTAATATTTGAGATTTCGTGGAGATGCGTTAAGAAAACAACAAGGGAATTTAGTTTTGGGGTTTTAAAACTAAAAGTAGATACTTTGAAGTATGTTCCGGTAAAATTTAGAACTCCGCAGTTACATACAGATATATAGTATATATATACATAAAAATATACATAAATATGTACTTACTCTTGGTTAACCAAATACTCCAATAAGGGTGCTCATTAGTAATATTGATCAATCTCTTGGTTTATTTGACTTAGAAAAGAAAAAGAAATAGAGAGAAAAACATACCTCCACAACCTGGGTCCCCCACCTCGAGAAGTGTCTTTATCTACACTTTTTGTATTTTGTTTCCTCTCTCCCCCACCATTCTTTCTCTGCTGCTCCTTCTCCTTCTCCTTCTCCTTCCATTGTTCCTCAGAAAACCCATTTCATGTCTTCCTCCTCTTCAGCTTCCGACAATGGTAATTCAAGCGGTGGCCTCAGCTCTGTCGCCGGTAGAAGCGGCGGCGTTTTCGAGGCCCCATCCCCATCTCGCCCTCGTCACAGTGCCAACGACGTCTGGCCGGAACCTTTCCTCGAATCTCTTGCCGTTCAAGTTGCCGTTGACGCTTCCTTATCTGCAGGTCTTGTCGACGCAGCACCGGCTCTTGCCAACATTTTCCGGGTTAGTTATTTATAATAGTTTTGTAACGTTCGAGATACATGTATATTCATTTTATAGAGTAGATCTTACTCGACGAACATGACACTATCAGATTTCGTTTATTAAGTGTAAGCTAGCAAAATTAACCACATAGATCTAACAAAGACAAAACAAAGTCAAATCAGGGAAGTTATACAATCTCGGTCTAGTCAAATGTACTGCTTGTTTCGTTTTGTACTTTAGGTGTTGGTTCTATAGGCTTAGATTTGTTTTTGCGTTTATTTTTATGGTATCATTTAATATATCCAGTTAAAATTTACCCGATGCTATATCACAAAATCATAATGTAATTTTTATCAACATCATAAACTCATAATTAAATGATATTAGAAGTTACATTGAGTGGAAGGAATTATGAAGAGACAAAAAAAACTGACCTTTGGAAAGGTAACCGCCCTTTCTGTGTTTCTATGATGGGTCCAAGTCCAACTTTTATGTCTAACAAGACGACATTAACTTGATGTCTCTTTCACATATCTATGGTTTTGGGACTTTATTTTCTTTTTCGTTTTAGAAACTTTTTGTCTTCCATTTACCCAATAAGTTTATTTCTTTTATTCTTTGTTCACTCGAAAACATTTGATACCTTTTAATATCTATTTCTGGATCCACAAAGGAGACCTTACAACCCCCGGCCCCCAATTTCGTTTGTGTATCTTTGGGAAATCGGACATGTAAATTCGAATATTAATACTAGGGCACAAATTAGGTTTTTTACTTGTTGGCTTTAACATCTTCCTTTCTTGGCATGATGAAAAAAAAACATTTTAATAAGAAAAATCCCACTTTTTGACAGAAAAGTCCTCCCGATAATAATCAATTTAAACACTTTCTTGACTCCAAAATATCGAGAGGCACAGTCTTTAGTCCAATGGCAGATACATTTAATAGTTCTTTTTAATCTATTTATAACGGTATTTATCTTTCAAAAGTCTAAAAATCAAATCTTAGAGAGTGACGTCTCAAGATAGACTCGTAAAACTAGAAAATGTCGTTGAACATCTTTAAGCAAAAAAGAAATATTAAGAACATCGAAAAAGAGAATGACAAAGAAACCTACAAGTAAGGTCCTGTTTTTTTTTTCAAACCAAGTAAGGTCCTGTCTTTTTGCTTTGCCAATATTAAGTCATACTTATTACCAGATTTAGGATATTATATACATACACAAAAACAATGTTCACCACATACATGATTTCTGCAACAAAAGAAAATATATATAACATGATTTATGTATTCTCTCTTAGCCGTACATATTTTTCTTTTCAACTAAACTTGCTGCTTTTTTGTACATCATATATATATAGTGTGTAGTTTTTTTTCTCATATCTAGGAACGAGGAATAACATATAAGTACATATGTGCATTTTTTGCGTCCTGCTTTTGTTAATTTTTTACTGTCAATATTATGATCCAGTGAGTAATGCATGCAGTGCTTCTGACAACTCATTCCCTTTTTCGTATCTCTCTCTATATGTGAATCTATTAACTCCATGGTATTTTTCTAATATATTAAACTTTTAAATTTGCATTTAACTATATATTAGAAACTCCAGTGTGGTTTAGAGCATAACCCCTTTTGTCAGAGGTTTAATGGTATAAATAGAGTTTTCATCGTTGGTTTTCACTTTGAACTCGATCATCTATTCGTCTTTTCCATCGAAGTGGGTTTATCTTTTGTTTTTTCCCTAACACTCTCAGTCAAAAGAGACGACAGCATGGGCACTACATATGCCAAAAAGCACATGGAACCCAATGTTATGGGTCTCTTAGAGCACGTGGTGCCTCGTTTTTTTTTTTTTTGGAACTTAGGCTCTCGTTGCTAACATTACTTATTATCGTAATTTTGGAAATTTAACTTCTTCGAAAACCAATATTAATCCTGTAAAAAGTATATATATATTAATCCTGTACAATAATTTTTTTAATGTAAATTATATAAAAAGTTTCACTATATTTTATATATTGTTTAGTCTACCACGTAATAAAAATTACTAATAATTAAACTAATTATTACCAAAAAGATAAATATCTTTGAAACAAGGTATAATATTTCCTTTCAGTTCTTACATAGATATATCTCAAAAACATGTCTTCACTGATTTTTCATCGGTAGCTATCTGAGTACTTGAGCTAATTTTAACAATTATACTTTTTTTTGGTAAAAAGCTATTATACTTATTTTTGTATAGATTTATTTCCTGCCGTTCTGCAATTTGGCTGATCAAAACTATCATATATTTATATATATACCATACGTTCTATCCAATGGATATAATCTAAATGACCTTAGGTGTAGTTTGTAACCTTACAATCTCAATGCGATGACTTATAAATTTTTAAGTTTGCTGACTCCCTCTTAAATCACGAGTTCACTATTCAGATGTATATGGTAATGTTATCATGCCCTAGATTATTGTATCTTAGTCTTGACTGCTAAATGTTAACCTATAGCTTCGCTTGATGTGTTATCGTTTTCAAATTGAGTTTCTAGAGCGGAAGGATGAAATTCGAATACAATGATAGATATACACGATTCTCTATATTATGTATACTATATACATGTAAATGTAGAGGATGTAGATACACGATATAATAGTATACTATATACATACGAAAATTTGGAGAATGTAGGTCCACGGATTCTTGAAGAGAGAGAATCGTGTGTTACACATCAAGTATATAAGTGTAAAATATATGTATTAATGGGAAGCTCTACTTTTAACAAAACAGGCTTAAAGCTATCCTTTCTTGGAAATGAAAGAGAGAAGGGCATGCTTGTTGGCAAAGTCGTAATCTCATGTTCAGCTTCGATCTGTTACTTCCCCTCGTTTTTTTTTGTTTGACAACTTCTGCTCATTTAATATCTTCACCTAAAAAACCATAACGTTTTTTTTGGGGGTGTGGGGTATTAATATCACATTAATATGCTTTTTCTTTTAACATGCGAGTAGGGCTTCTCTCGTTATTCCGTTTACTAGGGCCTCTGTTGCTAAATCTGTAACTTGCAGAGATTGATTAGTCGCATCAAATGAACATATACATATCTAACATTCTCATAATAAATAATTTTTAAACAATGAGTTGTATTTTCAATAAGACATATTTACGCAGAGCTTGTGTCTGAGTCTGTCGTTGTCTTTCCATCCTCCTAGTCCCTATAGAGTTTTTCATGCTTCGTTGCAGGCCTACTTATTTAATTTTTACTAGAGGCTATTTTCTTCTTTCTTTTTTTTGATCAATAGGCTATTTTCTTCTTTCTATGTTTAGTTTTACCCTCGTTATTTTTTTTGTATGTTATCGCTCTTACTCCTAAATTTGATAAAACTGAAATACCATCAATCTTACTAATATTTGTCTTTATTTATTAATGTAAATTTATGTAACAACAAAGTTTAAACTTTTAACTATAGAGGCTATATCTTCTTATTTAATTTTAACTAGAGATCTTCTTTCTTTTTGGTCAGTTTTACTCTCGTCATTTTTGTGTTTAACCACTCTTTCCTCGTAAATTTGAGTATTCTGGACTACCATTAATTTACTAATAGTTGTTTTTATTTATTAAGTTATTTACCAAAAAAAAATAATTACAATAGTATCCATCCTATATATTGTATTATATATATCATATATGTGTATATATTGTTGCTAGCAATATCAATCCAGCTCTGCCATTTTAAGAGTAATTTATTTACTTTATATAAATACGCTCCCTTATGTCAAATTTAATTATTAAGCTGGTACTCACGCACTCTATATTTCACTAATATTTGTTATCATAGGTATGCACGATGTGGCAGGCTGTTTCTCGTTCAGACCATCTGTGGCAACTCCTATCTCGCCAAGTCTGGGCAAGAACACGTTTGATGCATGACACATGGCGAGATGAGTTCATCTACTGGCATCGGACGGCTAGAAACTTCCAGACTCGTTCGTATGTACACGTCACACTCAATTTTGATCCGTCTGATGTGGACGAGCCGGATAGTCTCTCTTGCCGCTGTCTCACGCTCTCTGATCTCTATTTAGCTGCGGGTTTCGCAGACGGAACAGTTCGTCTCTTTCTCTTGAACAGCCGTCTCCACGTCAGGACGTTACGTCCGCCTCCACGAGACCGGTTTGGACGATTTTCCCGAGCAGTCTCGGGCATCGTTATCTCAGATTCGAGATTGGTTTTCGCCACGATGGACGGAGACATCCACGTGGCGGAAATTAACGGCCTGGGTAGTCACACGCGCACAGCTTTCGTCGGAGATATCGTTAACGACGGCGCCTTAGTGGATTTCACGGGCTGTGGTCGCTACTGGGTTGGGCTTTTTGCTGGTGTTCCGGGTCGGGCTTTTCACATTTGGGATTGTATCAACGAAGAAACAACGTTCGTTGGTGGTTCGCTCACCGATCCCGAAGCTGTTATGGGATGGCACACGTTAACGGAGCTAACGATGTCTCTCGGCCGGCTTCGAATCTCCGGCGGAGAAACAGCAGTGGCGTGTACACGATGGAGAATCATGGTGATTGATCTGAGAAACCAAGGAGTGATCATCGGAGAGGACGAAGAGCAACGGAGAGGACTTACAGTGACGGGTTTTGATGCTAACGATCAGGTGTACGTTAGGATGGATAGTAGAGGTAACGCTATTGTGCGCAGGGTGAGGACTCAAGAGACGGTTTGTGAGTTCCGGGTGAGTAGAGCAGCGCAGAGAAGAGTGATGGGCTGTGTTAATACACTGCACGCCTTAATGTGCGCCGGAGGAGTGATGCGCGTGTGGGACGTACAGAGAGGAGGAGAATATCTCTACAGTTTTAGAGAGAGAGTAGGAGAAGTTGATGCTATCGTTGCCAATGATAGACATGTGGCCGTTGCTTCATCTTCATCAACGGCTGTGAGTACTATACATCTGTGGGATTTCGGTGCACTGTAGCGTTCCAGATTATAACGTATGGTTGATTAATTAAAAGAAAAAAAAGGAGAAAAAGAATCATTTTCTCTGAAAAAGCTAAGCCCTAAACCTAGGTGTATATGTAGGGTTTCTGAATCTTAATTTAATTGGGAAAGTGACGGATTGGAGATGGTGACAGGAGGGTGAGATTCACAAGGGAGATTGATTCTCTTCTACAGAGTTTGACCAAAAGTATGTTACTGTTTTTGTCTAAAACCAAACAAAATGGACTTTTTATCGCTTTTTTCTGACGTTTAGGGTTATCATATCAATTCTGACGTTGTACGAGTTGTTATTCTTCAATTTCCATTTGTTTTTTTCTGGTCTGTATAATTATTGAAAATGTTCAAACTTTGTCTAAAAGAGAATATTTCAAACGAGCTGTAACAGAAGCAAGACCAAAACTGTAGAAGGGTTTAAAAATGAATCATGAGATCAAGAGTTTTGGATGTTTCATTCCATCATTTTCAAAATAATAAATAATGTATATTTTAGAGTTCATATTTATTACAAAAACACAGAGTTTTCATATTTATCAAAAAAATACGTATAATTTTGATAATAAAAGTATTATTTTCCGTGTTTAACTATTTCGAATAATTTTTAACCAATCAAATTTTAGTAAATATATTTAATGTTTTTGAAGTTCAAATTTTTTTGTTATTATATACATTGAAAATATAAAATATAGATTTTTTTAAAACAATTTTTTAGAAAAAAATATAAATCATTTTGAAACAGAGGAAATATATATTAAGGAAAACAATTATTATTATGTTTTTTCTTTAAGAACAAAAATGAATTTTTAAATTCATTTCACCTCTAATAATCAATCAAAATACTATCTAGATTAATAAATTAAAATTAAATATTTTAAAAAAAAAACTAAAAAGCTGAAAGAAAAAATGTCAATTTTAATGACATTAACGCCACCAGTTAAATCATACATTTAAACCCTAGATTATAAATCCAAATTTTAGATCCTAAATCATATATTTTAAACCCAAATTCTAGACTCTAAATCTAAATCTTAGATTCTAAATCTAAACTTTAAAATCGTAGCATTAAATTCTAAAGAAACAACATCAATATTAACCTAAACATTTAAGGTATAGAGTTTGGATTTATGATTTACGATTTGGATTTCAGATATATGGTTTGAGTTCAGAGTCTAGGTTTAAGTTTAGGTTTAGGGTCTAGGTTTGAGTTTATGATTTATAATTTGAATTTAGGGTATTCGATTTGAGTTTATGGTCTAGAATTTGAGTTTATGGTCTAGAGTTTGGGTTTAGTTTTTAGTTGGCGGCTTTTGCGTCGTTAAAATTAACATTATTTTATCTTTTAAGCCGTTTTTTTTAATATATTTTTATTAATTAATTTATGTGATATTTTGATTGGTTATTAAAAGTAATGTAAATTTAAAAGTTTACTCCCAAGATGAACCTAATTTTTGTTTTTTTTAAAGAATTTTTGATTATTGTTATTATTATTTAGAATTGATTCACCGAATACTACATAGTTACACTCAAGCCTATAAATTTAGAATCAAGCTAAAACATAAAATATGAAATTTGGTTTTTTAATTGAATGTGAAAACGAAATTCAACTAAAGGCAAGTAAAGATATGATGAATATATGAAATCCTAGATAAACGAAAACTATTACAGATTCAAACAAAACCTTGCCACCCTTATCTTTACCATCCATTCCAGCTCAAGATTTTGAAACTGTATGTCAGCATATTCATCAGATCAGGTGGAATCTGATATTTTATATCGAGAATGTTAGTGACGATTTTCACTGGACGGGCGTGACTCAATACGTCAATTTCACATCATCGTTAAGACAGGAAGAATCATGTTGGAAAGAGTGTGCAAGAATCATGTTGGAAAGACTTTGTAAATTTTGCCCAAAAAAGACTCTTTGTAATTAATTAGGTATAAAGACTAAGTTGAGTTTGGGGTCTGTCTTGTTGATTGTGGATCTAACTTTGAAGAAAAGACATATCCCTACACAAATTGTTAGGTATTGGAGTAGTATTTTTGATGAACGCAAAACAAGACGAAACCACTCAACATGATCCTATAAAGAAGGTTAAAAGAACAAAGAAAGTATATGAAACTCATTTAATCTCAAAGAATAACTCGAAAAGAGATGTATGCCAAGTTAGAAGAGATGCGACAAAAGATTGATAGGCAAGTAGAAATTCTTCTATAAAAATATCGGGAGGATAAATGACAAAAACGGAACAAGGAAACGTCTTGAGAAACTGGATGCTTCTGCCATTCCTATTAACATTTTTGATGAAGATGGTGAAGCAAAGTCAGATGAGAGGTGTCACAGGTTTACCCCGAAAGCCCATGCAGTACTTGGTAATAACCCTCACATCACATACCGAGGCAGTTCCTGGAGACTCTGATGAAGTTGTGGTGTATCATCTAAGTTGTCTTCAAAGAAGTGTTGAGAGCACTAATAAAATAGCTATCATAACCAAAAACTTTTCTTGATGGCTCTCCATTAATGTCGAAACTCCTAATGAGATGTGAGTTTTGAAATTATTCTTAAGGCTAGAATTTGTGAAACGGAAAAAATTCTTAATATCTCATAATAAATCAATACTATCTATGTTTCAAACAAAGTATCCAAAACAGAAGATAAATGTATCTGAAAGAGAAGAGAAGAAAAAAATGTAAATCAAATATTTTATTTTCTCTAAATGCTAGACTAAATCTTTGTCATAGTTAAATATTATTAACCAAGGTATTAACCAAAAATTTGATGGAGGTATTATTTTTACCCAAAATGTTCATATAATCAATAATTAATGTAACATTGTACAAATAAATACTCAAAATTTTAAAACAGTTAAGATACATACATTTTGTTTGCATTTTATTGAAATCATACATATGCCGCAAAATTAACTAAAGAAATAAATTTTGTTAACATTAACGTCACATGGACAAAATTATCATTTTACGTAAAATTATTAAATTTAAAATAATTGTAGTCAACTTTTTTAAATTATAGTTAGTTATAATAAAATTAACCAAAACTAATTCAAATATTACAATTTTTATTATAGCTTATATTACATTTTTTTTAATCTTTCGCTCGATCTGTTAGACAAGAATTATATTACCGTTGTAATACTTAAATCATAGTGCTTGCTCTCATGCAACTTGTTTTCAGTTAATCTTGGCTATGTTATGTTGCTCACTTGCTTGAATCAAAATAATTTTGATCGAGTAATTATGATATATATATTTTTTTAAAACGTTTGTTATAAAATTATAAGAATATATTTTTGCATTATTTTGATTAATTATATTAAAATAATCATATTTTGTTCTAAAGTGTTATTTAAAAAATAATGATGTTGTGTACATGGCCGGCTTAAGGATAGGGGCTAGCAGGGCACTCGTCCAAGGCCCAGGCCAGGGCCAACGTACAATGGGGTCCATATATATTTTCTTTTGTCATGAGTTACAGATCTAAAAAGTTCTGATTATGTTCTTAAAAAAATTATAATTGTTTAGCGGCAATGTCAACGAAAAAATATCAAATCTATTATATTAAAACAGAAGTTATGGCTTTTTATTCATGTGTGGTTTTTTTAAAAATAAACCTTTAACTAGAAATCATATATGTCACATCTAAATAAATAAATCTATACATATATTATTCAATTTAAAAAAATATTACTATAAATCAACACTAAGCTCAAGCAGCTTTTAAACTTTTACCGTAATGAAAAACAAACGTTCTTTTATCTAGAGCAGTTAACATTATCATCACGATGCTGCTTCTCTTGAAGATAACCCTGAGCTGAGGTTTAACATATCATTGTACAAGAACAAGGATTATCATCAGGAGTCTGAGACTGCTTCAATGACGGATGGAGAAGGTGCACTGACCGTGCCGATTGAAGAGTTGCTTGCTTATCTTAGAGCTTAGTGAAGAAGGAAGACGAAGAAGAGGGTGATGACTAAGAGGACATGGATGAGTAATTTTCATTTTACAAGACACTCAGTTTGACCATGGAACTTTTATATGGTTCTTGGTGTTTTTTATTACTTGCTATTTAGTTTTGTCAAAATTTTGTTATGAATGTTAGCTGATTGATGTAAGCTCAACAGTTTTTGTTTTGACTGAAACATTCATTCATAGGATGGTGAGAAACACATCAGTTGCCAACATAAGAGGTGTGAGCTCGATGGACTGAACGTCTTGCAGAGTGAAAGAGGTCTGTCTGCTCTGTTTCTTCTCTGATCAAGAGGTCCGTATCTGATGATAACATCCAAAGCTCCACACGCTTGGCACCACTGATATATACCAGGCTTAAATAAATTTTGGACCTTGTGCAAAGTTGAACCTCTATATGTATTTCAATAAATCAGGACCTTCATTACTTAAAGAAATTGCAAAATAAGAGATGGACCCTGTGCCTAAGCACCGTGAGCACATGCTCAAAGCCGGTCTTGATATATACATATATCACTAAATTTAAAAAAAAACCATAAATTGAACTCGGGTTTTAAAGAAAAAGATTTCCTTAATTTTTTCATATCTATACAAATTTTTAGTTGCCGTGATTTACTCATCTGTTTTTCTAAAATTTTGGTTTAAAATCAATAAATATACTATAAGATATCGATAAGTATACTATTTTGATTTAAAAATTGTCACATATAAATGGTAAACTTTTTTTAATACGAAATAATATAACTATAATTTAAATATCTATGATTTGTTTATTTTGCAGATATATTTTATTTTTAATCTTTAGATGAAATTTAGTCTTTTAATATATGTTTAATAGTATACATCGTATCTAATTTATTTAAATATATGTCAATGTTATTTTTTGATATTTGATCTTTCACTTTTAAAAACAAAAACAAATACTAATTGTTTAATCACTTATTTTTAATTATAATCAAAGAAGATATAAGTTTAATTTTTGTTAAATTTTATAATTTTGTGAAATATTACCATGCATTTCGTAATGAAAATTATTTTATATTTTACCAAACTTTAAATATTTTAAAATTTATAAAAATAAAACACTTATTCAACAAACAAAATATAGAAACGAAGATACAAAAACATGTTACATTTTTATATAATTGATTTTATGAAAAAGATAATTGAGAAATATAATTATATTTTTATAATGAATAGGAACATATATATAATTATAATATATATCATTCATGAAGTAAAAATCATATATATATGTAAATAAAAATAAAAATTTAACATCCGCGCGGTTGCGCGGATCCAACTCTAGTTTATATTAAAAATATTGGGCCTTACAAACCATTGCGATAGTACATCATTTTAATAATTTTCTTGTGGATTAGAGTTTTATACACGGACAATAAAATAATAAAAATTGATGGGTTTAATTTAAAGCAATGAATAATAGCAATAACAATACATTTGAGCCGGTCCTGGTTGTGTAGCATCATCCACTTTGACAAAAATTATCTGATGCAACAGGTAATGTCAAGGCAAATAAATGATTCCACCAAAACATTAAACAAAATGTATAGTAATTAATTTTTCTTAAGTTTAAATATTTATTTTCACAATTTTGTATGTTCATGTAAGTTTAACATGTATAGATATTTTAGACATGTTTGACCATTTTTCAATTAAATGCACAAAAAGTAAAAGTTACACTACAAATGTCACTGAAAATTTAAGATTCCTCAAAATAATGTTTATACGATGTCAAAAAAAAAAGAAAAGAAAAAAGAGTGTTTGTACTTCAAATGCTAAAGTCAATAATAATCTTTTCATCCTAAATCTCAAAACTACTATCTAGTAATTTCACTCTCTGATCTAAAGTAAATGCTAAACTACAATGCATTACGGGTTTCACATGTTCACTAAACAATGTTTTTAGTCAGCTGTCACTATATAAGCATATCCAATCTACAGTTCAAACCAATCAGCCAAGTAGTAGAAACACAATGATTTTCCTAAATAAAAGTTTTAAAACATGCATTAAGAACATAAGCAAATATATAACTACTCTGATATGAAAACAATACTTTAGAAACACAATCTATGTACCAAACCTCGAATCACTCTCTCTTAAAACATGTAAAATCTACAAATTACTACTCGCACATGAAAAATGAAATCATAACAATAGAATAATTGATTGTTAAAAAAAACAATAGAATAATTGACTGCACATTTTTTCTTTCAGAAAAATTCTTACCATGAAAATACAAAATAAGATATTATCCAACAGAAAAACAAGAAATGGAAAAGAATTGGATTTGTTACTCCCCAAGGTACATTTTGACTTTCATATATAAGGTACATTCTATTTGAGGGGCACTTTTTGAGTGTTCAAAGACTTTGATGTCCTTATAATAAGTGAAACCAAACTGAATTGGTATTTTCTAAACCAAATCCTACCAATCCAATTTAAACCAACTTCCAACTTTAGTTTCGTAATTCCCTTATTTCACTCTTTTCACTTTTTCTCTCTCTCTCTCTCCCAACGGTTGCGGCGGAGATCTACTCTGAACCCTAATCTCAGTCTCGACTCTTCCATCTCGTCAATTCAGCCCGATATGGAACTTGCTTCTGCTTTTCTCCGGCGTAGACAAGCCGCTTAGACGACTTCCGACAAGCCGCTTAGACGACTTCCGTTCTTGTTTCCAACATACTCCCTCTCTGAATCAGTTCAAGCCATGCGAGGTTTGTTTATTTGAAATCCTTACTTTTTCATCTCGATTCTCTCCTGACACAAACCTCATTTTCGCTAAAGATCTGTTCTGTTACATTTGTGATTTTTTTTTGAAGATTTGTGAAATTACGATTTTAAAATCTGAAAAATCCCTCAAATCTGTAAAGTGTATCATAAAATTCTCTAGGTTCACAGATCTTAAAAAGAGTTCGACTTTGATTTTGTGTTCTGATGGTTTCATTTTTTTGGTATCATTGTTTTTGTTTGTAAGAAAAGCTGATGCTTCTCTCTACGCAGCTTTTGCTTCTCTCATCCATAACAAACACAGCGATTTGGTAACTAATGAAAACACACAAACTTATCTTCTTCTTCTGAGTCTCCTCAAATCATAGTATTTACATTTTGGTTTCATTTGTGTTTTTGTATACGCGGGAAAGAGGGTGGTTATGTTCTCATATGGAAGTGGTTCAACCGCAACAATGTTTTCATTGCGTCTCTGCGAAAACCAGTCTCCTTTCAGCCTCGCAAACATTGCATCTGTAATGGACGTTGTCGGTAAACTGAAGGCTACACATGAGGTTGAGCATCCTGTAGAACCTAAAATCTACACTCAAGTATTTTGTAGTGTTTGTAAGTAAACTAGGAAAGTGACAAAAGATGTAGGCAACGATATCCTTAGAACACAACGATGTAATCGGAATTCGGTAGACAAAAATGGATTTTTATTGATTAAGAGGTCGAGTACAAAGAATAGCTAAGAGATCGACTATAACAAGGAGGTCGATCAAGAATGAGATCTAAAGGAAGTAAAAAAGATGTAAATGTGTGGTGTGCTCTCTCTCTAGAGTTTTCGCTGTGTCCTTTATCCTTGATATCCTCTTCCTTTTATAGGTTCGACTCCGCTATTCTTGTAACTGCTTCGGCGACCTTCTTTTCCACTTTGTTGACGTCGCTGTGGGTTTAATCATTTTACGGTCCATTTTAAATACAGCCCATTTAGCCTATGTCAAAAATTGGGTCCAACATTTGTCCCCCAGTCTCTTTTCTTTCTATCGAGACGGAAAGAGACGGTTCGGTTTACTTGGTTCGGGAATCCGGTTGGATCTTCTTCGGTTTTCAATGTTTCGATTTGTCTGTTATTTTGCACCGCATAACGGTCGTGCGCGTGATTTTCTAGGGCGAATGGGAAGTGATTGGCGGTTATAGGGTAGCCTAGGCAATTATTGCGTTCCTCGGGAGCCGCAATATAGCCGTTTGAGGCTTCCCTTTAAATAGCGATGAAGCTTTGATCTTTCTTTTTCACTTCCGATCATCTTTCTTTCTCTTTCTCTTGTTCTTGTGATTTTTCTTCTTTGCTTATCTTTGCGAGATGTCTTTTTTTTCGTTCCCAAGTCCGACGATCACGCAAGAGCACATTGAAAAGTTATACTCCTCGTTTGGAGTAGATCGCGCCGTGGTCTGTGAACTTGCTTCTGATCACGAGACTCCAGAGACTGTTAGAAACGGGTATGGCGGAGCATATCTCCCCTTCTTCGAGTCCTGCAGGCTTTCTTTCTCGATTCCGAGACAGCTGCTAGAGATTCTCGCCGAGCTTGGGATTTTTCTCACACAGCTATGCCCGAACCTTCTTCGACACCTCCTAGCGATCCTCGTGAGGGCCAGAGAGGAGAAGCTTTTGTTTGAGCTGGAGGAGTTGCACAGCCTATATCTCATAAAGCGCAACCAGAAGAATCCTGGGACGTTCTTGGCGTCTCCTCGCCATGGCCTCCATGTGATAAGTGGGACACCCTATCGAGATGATCAGTGGCGAGATCAATTCTTTGTCTTCAAGATCGACTCGTCCACAGTGGTAAGGTTTTGAACCTTTATTAGCGTGTTATCCAAGGAATCTATGCAATTGCTCATTCGTATTATTTATTATTATTATTTTTTGTTTAGCTCATCTGAGGGTTTCTCCGGTGTCCGATCAACTTCGAGGAACAATGGTTGTCTTGAAGCGCGGGGACACCGATTGGTCATCGTTTACCAGGGAGCGAATTCGTACTTTGGATTCGCTTCCTGTCGGTTTAGGTATAGCTCCCGCAATCTCGGGGCCGGTCGGGTTGCTCGAGGAGGCCGAGCATTCTGATCATGAAGAGCCTACCTCTCCGGAAGAAATTATTACTCGTCCTAACACGAGTCGTTCTGAGAGGTGCTCGTTTCGGAGATCACTCAGAACCCGGGCGTCTGCTTCAAGGAAGACGCCAGTGGATCCTACCCCACTATCTTTGAGCTCCGATTCGGAGGAGGATATGCCAGCTCGCGAGCATGGGTCTGCTTCGCGAAGTGCTTCACCGAGACCGTCACGACCTGCTTCCAAGACGTCGAAGAGACGGAGAGTAGGGAGGAACGATCATTCCCCTCTATATGAGTCCAGTTCTGGGCCAAAAAATGATGGGACTAGCTCTCAAGGCTTTAGGGCGGCGCTCTTTTCTTCCTTGGAGGAAGAAAATGCTTATACCAAGGTCGCCGAAGCGAATGCCAAGGTTTGATCTAAGCGAATAGTTATCCTATTACTGATTCCTGCCTTTATTGCATCGTGTTTTCTGATTATATTTACTTCCAGGTCATGGAGGCTTGTAACGACCTCGTTCTGAAGATGGCGGAGCGTACAGGGACCTCTCAAAGAGATGTGGAGACTGATCAGATCTCCCTTGACTTCAAAAGGATCTCTGCTGAACTTGAGATCGCCAAGCGGGAGAACAAGGAGGAGGTTGAGAAGATCAACTCCATGATGGCAGAGTGGGTGAAAGTTTGTGATGAGAAGTCGGCTTTAGAAGTCGAGGTCGGTGCTCACCGGACCAAAATTGCGAGGCTTGAAGCTGAGAGGGACCGGGACGTTCGCTCCGCTCGTCGTGAGATGTCGCGTCAGTACCCGGGGATTCTGAGGTCTTTAGAAGAGAAATGGTCCAACAAGGACACGGAGATGGCGGCTAGGATTCAGCTTCAGGAGATGGTAGCCAACATTGACCATCTGAACGAGATCAAAGAGGGCAGCTGCGACGTTGATGGGGAGTTGGCTCGCTTGCAAGATTTGGAGAGAGATTGTGAAGCGGCCGTTGATTCTTGTCCCTCCTCGAGCTGGACTATCTCCGAGCTTGATCTTCCGCAAGTGCCGGAGGAATTGGACCTCGGGGGGGCCGTCAAACGCGGGAGGCGATGTTGGCCCTTGATTTTCTTTTTCTTTTGATTTTGCTTTTTGTTGGATAACTATGTCATCGCGGATATCCTTATTTTTCCCGGGATTTTGTAGGTTCAAATTCGAATCGTTAGGATATTATCTGTTTCTCTTTTGATGAGAATATTTTGGTGTTTCGGATTTATTAAAAATCTTTTGGTTATTATATTTGTTGCACTTCGTTCTTTATAAGACCACGAGGTTTCTTACTTGGGTTTTATCCGAGCAACCTACGAAATCTTTATCCTCTCTTCAATTTAAGCGACTATGTCAACAAGAAGATCGAATCCTCGTGAGGCCGATAAGCCGAGAAGCCGAGAAGCCGAGTTGGCAGCATCGGTGTGGAAAGGATTCGATCTGGTGATGTTAGCGAGGCTCTTACTGAGGTCCTTCGTGAAGAAACCCGAATTCCCTAGATTTCTTCTAGACAGGAGGATAAGGAATCTAGCGGCAAGGACTCGGCCACTCGCGTGAAGTCGAGTAGTCCTACTGGCTCGGAGGGTCGCGAGTGTCCCTCCAAGAAGGCAAAGACGAATGGTTCTGATCATCGCCAGAGTTCTCTTGGCAATGGGGCTGCGAAGCCGTTCCATTGGCAATTTACGCATTCCAAGGATTGTCCGATCACTGAGGATCCGGATAGTGTGGCTCATTTGGTGAGGCACTTTAAGCCTGCTGGTTGCCCACTTCCGTCTCTTCGGAATATGACCGAGCGCGAGGCTTATGTCAAGATGGCGGTGGCACATGCCAAGGTCGATTTCCTTAACTTTTTGCACGCCTTTGTCCGAACTTTTCCTGACTTTTCATGATTTATAGGCCATGGAGGCTAACAATGAATTCGCGGCGACCTTGGAGCGACGCCTGAAAGATGTTCCGCGATCTAACGAGCTCCTCGAAGTTAAAAGGGTCGTGAGGGATCTGAAGTCAAACCTGAAGCTATTGCGGGAGCGTGATCGCACCAATGCTGATCGTTTGTCTGTTGCAGAAGAATCGGAGAGCCGAATTGCTTTGCTTGAAGCTCGTCTTCGCATTGCGGAAAATGAGAGGAAGTTGAATCTTGAACGAGTTTCTTTGCTTGAGTCACAGCTAGAGTCAAACGCTTCGAAGCATGCCGATGCTCTCCGAAGTTCGATTTGTGAGGCCAAGAAAGGCTTGGCTGATGATTATCAGGGTGTTCTGAGATCTCTGAAGGAGAAATGGGAAGGCGAACGGTCCAAGATCGATGATGAGCTCCAGCTCGGGGAGGTTGTCGTGAGGATAGATATTCTGAAGGAGATAATGGGCAAGAATCTATTGGCCCTTGATGACGCGAAGCGTTCTGGAGAGAAGCAAGTCGAGCTCGGAGAGTTTGATGTGTCTGTGTTGACCGAAGGGCTGGGTCTTCCCCATGATTCGGAAGATTACTTCGCCAAAGGGGCTTTTGATGGCGATGGGGCGAAGCAAATGGATGGATGCTTTGGAGATGGAGATTTCGACGTCGGAGAGTAGTTTGTAGGAAGCCGCTCTCCGTTAGTTGTTTTTCATGTGTAGTCTTTTTTTTTTTTTTTGCTTCTGTTATTGAATTCAATAAAGAGATGAGTTTGAATGCCTCGTATTTTCTTTCGAACGATAGAGTTCCGATTTATTTTTGAACTTTTGATCGAAGAGAGTTGATACTCCGTCGATGCCTTGTTGGCGTAGATTGAGGTTTTTATTAAAACCGATATGCCGCGTTTTCCAGCGGGACCTAAATGTGCTCAGAGACTTGATCAGGGCCTTGAGTTTACATTTAGTCGTTTAGTAAGCAAGAAAATTATATGCTGGTAAGACTTGTGTTTTGAGTACGATGAATTTAAAAAAGATTGCTTTTTGATAATTTTGAACTGTAAATTTTATTACAATCAAATTCTTGTTGAAAGAAAATCTGTGTAATGGTGTCCTCGACTTGGATAGGTCGCTTGTTGCTGCTGGGTGCTCCCTTCTTGTTTTTAATGTTGGGAGGTGACTGAACTCGTGTCGCGATCTGCCTACGTACCCTTAGGAAGTGATCAAGTCTTAACGTAGTTCGATTGTTTCCCCTTAGTTAAGGGTCGTTTTGGCTTTTGATCGTGTACGAGTGTTCGTACGGTCTTTGTCAGGGTATCTATTTCGGTCTAGGGGAGTGGTTCGATATCTTTGAAGCTCGCGAGGTAGCATGTCCGAGAGCTTCTCTGACTTCCGCGAATGGTTTCAATGCCTTTCGGGGTTGGGAATTTCAAGCATTGGTGGTAGGTAGATGGTACTGCTTTCATACTGTATAGCCATGGTCTTCCTAGGATAGCATTGAACGGTGCCGATCGGTCTATTACGATGAATTCCACGATTTTTCTCACGTCGCCGGCGGTGACTGCGAGCTCGATAGATCCTAGGGAGTAAGTTGTTTCCCCTGCGAATCCGATGAGAGGAGTCGGTTCTTGTTTAAGGAGAGTTTTGGTGAACCCCATTCGTTTGAAGGCATCGTAAAACAGGACGTCGGCTGAACTTCCGGTGTCGATCATAATACGTGAGAGCTCACATCCTCCGACATCGAGTCGCAGAACGAGGGCGTCGTCATGTGGTTGATCAAGGTCTGCGGTTTCGTTCTCGTCAAATGTGATTTCGTGGTCAGGGCCGGATAAAGGTTCTTGGATTCTTAGAGGTCTTTCGGCTCTCCGCTGGTGGGCCTTAATTGAGTTGACGGAGTTGCAAAATTTTGACCCTCCATATATGAAATTGATACGTCGCATGATCCGACTGTTTATAGTGGGGGGAGCCATTTCTTTTTCCATGCGGACTGCTATTGCTTTTGCCCCCCAGACAACTTGTAGTTGGGCTGCTGCATGCTGTTTTTATTTCGGTTCCTGAGTTCATATGACCTCATTTCCTCTAAGTGCTTTCTGAGTTCTGTGAATTTTTCGGCCCGTTTTGGCTTGATCGGCTGTTTTTTCGGTACAAGCTCGAATTCTTCATGGAGGCCGGGGATTTGTATGGTGATTGTTATGCTTCCTTGCATCGAGGTCGCCGTCATACCCTGAACGTCGCATCGATCTCGCCTGTTTGAGCTTAGTGAGATCATGTCGACCCGCTTTTTGGGAGCGGGTGGTGGCGAGTTTGGTGACTCGGCCTCTGCCTCCCGAGCCCTTTTGTGGGAAGACGATTTCGGCTTTTTGTCACTTTTTGGAGTCGAAGGGAGTTCGTCCTCTTGGGAATTTTCTTCTTCCTCCTTTCTCTCCTTTTCTCGTAAAGCAGTGCGGCATTCCTCAGTGGAATGTCCTTTTCGTTTGTGGAAATCGCAATGGTTGTTTAAATCGAAAGTCGATGACCTATTTTTTGAGGAGCTGTCTATCGCGTAAGAATGTTGACTTTTGGTCGGTGCTTCTTTAGTTGTCGAGGTCTTTTTGCTGGCGGCATCTTTGGTTGCCAAGAATTGCTCTTTCAAGTTAGCTACGTCCTCTTCGTAGGCCGCGAAGTGCGATGCTCGATGCAGCGCGTCGTCTAGTGACACTGGGGCTCTGACCGACATTTCTTCTTTGAATTTAGAAGAGAACCACACACCATTTTTCAGGGCGGCTAGGGCCACCCCGTCGTTTAGGTTTGATTTCCCTAAATTTGTTTATGTAGGCTCTTAGAGGCTCGAAGGGCGCTTGTTTGAGGTTCCATAGATCGGCTTCGGTCGTTCTGATTTCTATGAACATCGAGTATTGCTTTAGGAACGCCGACACCAGCTGTGAGAAGTTATCAATCGATTTTTCTTCTAGGCCGGCGAACCACTCTAAGGCGGAGCCCGCGAGGTTCTCTGCGAAGAAACGGCAGTAGCCCGCTTCTTTTTCGTTGTCGTTGAGATGCGCTCTGGATATTGCGAGTCTAAAGGCTCGAATGTGAGCTTTAGGGTTTGAGTTTCCAGAGTATTCGGGGAATTTAATTTTCCCGATGGTGCTTAGCTTCATCCCCGCGATTCTTTCTGTGAAGGGAGTCCTTTGGGTTTCCTCTATAGCGAGGTCGATATCCGGGGCTGCGCTTGTTGCCATATGCATAATAGCGTGGAGTCGTTTGAGTTCGGCATCGTTTCTATCGGTCCTCAAGTTATCCCTCCGCGGAGTCCCTACGGTGGTTGGGGAGAAAGGATGAACTTCATTTTGTATACCCTGCTCGAGACCTGTGTCAGGGATTCCGAAGTCTCCCGTCGTTGTGTGATGGACTCCGAGAGCTCGTTGGTCGGAAGGCGAGGTCTCGAATCGAACTCCGTTGGCTCTTTCGTTGACGCCATTGGTTCGGAGAGGCGTGATCGGAGAGCCTTGGGTTCGTGTTGGGTTTTCCCCAGCCCCATTTAAACTTAGGCTCCGGGGAATCGGGCTGGTATATGGATTGTTAAGCGAGTTATCTCCAGCATAATGTCCCGATCGAGCACTCGAAAAACCGGAAGTTCCGAAGGCTCCGCCGTTCGGTGCTCGAGACAACGGATTTTTCTGGGATCTGTGCCCGTCCTGAATGTTAGCTCGATGCTCGGCGAACTCTCTTTCAGTTTGTTATAGCCTGGTGGTAATTGCTCGATGAGCAATCTCCTGCTCATGGGCTTTGTCTAGGAGAGCTCGTACCATGCCTCGAAGCTCCGCGACTTCCTCCCTTGCTTGGGTTATTTGTATAGGAGAAATCGGTCTTATCGGTTGAGTTCGGGTTAGCGAACTGTCTATTGGGGATCTGTCCCCGGTTCGGCTCCAGACTCGGGATCCGGATCTGTCGGATGCTGTGACCCCAGCTGGTGGAGCTTGCTGGATCTGGGTTGGATCGTTGATCCCTCTTATGTTAACTGGTCCGATCGGCAGATTGACTCCTTGGTCGACTCCGATTGGATCGACGTTGTCGGATCTCTGTTGAGGGACTCCAGATTGACTTGGATCCATAATCGTGCTTAGAAATCTATAGATCGGGTTCTTAGTAAGGATGTTTTTCGTTTATCTTCCTCACAGTCGGCGCCAAAATGTAGAACCTAAAATCTACACTCAAGTATTTTGTAGTGTTTGTAAGTAAACTAGGGAAGTGACAAAAGATGTAGGCAACGATATTCTTAGAACACAACGATGTAATCGGAATTCGGTAGACAAAAATGGATTTTTATTAATTAAGAGGTCGAGTACAAAGAATAGCTAAGAGATCGACTATAACAAGGAGGTCGATCAAGAATGAGATCTAAACGAAGTAAGAAAGATGTAAATGTGTGGTGTGCTCTCTCTCTAGGGTTTTCGCTGTGTCCTTTAGCCTTGATATCCTCTTCCTTTTATAGGTTCGACTCCGCTATTCTTGTAACTGCTTCCGCGACCTTCTCAACTTCGGCGACCTTCTTTTCCACTTTGTTGACGTCGCTGTGGGTTTAATCCTTTTGTGGCCCATTTTAAATACAGCCCATTTAGCATATATCAAAAATTGGGTCCAACACATCCCTTAGTTTATATCTGGAATGTTGAACCATTGAGATCTCATCTTGGACTTGTGTTTGTTTGCAGTATGCACCTGAGAAGTTTGTGGAGACAATGAAGCTGATGGAACATAGGTACGGAGCAAAGGAGTTTGTGACAAGCAAATAAGGTATCTTAGAGATTTTGGCTCCGGGTACTTATTACCTGAAAGAGGTTGATTCATTGTACCGGAGATTCTATTGCAATAAAGGAGACGATGGATCCACAACTCCCTGTAGTGCCCCTCACAACTCTTCCACACACAACTCCTCCCGTACACAGCTCTTATGTACATACGCCCCTCGTACACAACTCTCCTAAAAACGCTTACATGTCCACAACTCCCATGTCCACACCTCACCCGTCCACAACACTACCATCCACATCATTCCCGAACACACTAGCCCATCCATGATTCCCCTTCAAACACACCACCATTCCTGCGAACTCAGATTACTCCCATGTATGCTATCATTCTGCTCTTCTGGGGATTGAGAAAGAAAGAGAATCGTATGTTATTATTTGTTACTTTTCTCCAGAATGCAAGTGTAAGCTCAACTTGAATCATGACAATTTGAATTTAAATGATAAAAATGCAAAACATTTGGAGCCCTTACAAATTATTACTACTCTTTAGTTTTTGAGTGTTTAGTTGAAGTTTTGGTCTTGATGAGATATTGAATGTGATTGAATTACTTTAGTTGGAGTTTTGGTCATGATTATATGATCCCCTTTTTATATCAATGGTATGTTCCTAAGAAAAAACAAAAACTTACGTTCATAACGTTTTGTTGGTTTTGATGAAAAGTTAAATTATCAACCTCAAACATCGAAAAAAAAAACAAAATAACAAAAAGAACTTCAAATAACTCAAACCAGCGACACATCCACCAAACCGGTTTGTAAATCACCCATACAATCGGTTTTGTTTCTTTAAGGGCAAAAATGTCCTTTTTGCTTCTTTATACAAAATATTAAGAGTGATTGGTTGGACTTTAACTAATGACTTTAGTTTTAATTTTTTCTATAACCAAATAAAATTGTCAATTATGTTTTATGTAATTTTTAAAGTTAAAGCAAAAAAAAAAAACAAAAAAGTGGTTGTAGAAAACTTATTTTCTAAAGCAAAGAAATACCGGTGTAGAATATCTTTTCTTTTTATTATTTAATTCCCACGGCTATAATAAATACATGTACATCAAAATAATTGTACAAACTAAATTTTACAGTAAATATTTTACAACTACAATCTAGCCAATCGTCCCCATTGTGTCTTGAAAGCAAGATGTGTCCTTTTGTGTAAAGTAAAGACATAATATGTCTTATCTTGTAATCAACTCAAAGAATTGAAACCTATGAAACTTTTGGTTGATATTTATTGCAGGCTTGTCAAGCCTCTTTTTTTTGACAATGAATGACTATTCTATTACTCAAATGTGAGGTGGTCTTGATAACCAGACCGGAATAGAATAAACAACAAAATGAAGCTCTCTATGAAAAGATCTAGCCCTCCTAGCTAGAGAATCCGATATCCGATTATGCGCTCGTGGAACATGAGAAATCTTGAAATCCGGAAAACATATATGCAAAGTCTCAATCCTCTCCATTTTTTTTGCAAAGCTTGGTGAGGCGTGGAGATCCTTGATCATGGCGATCAAATTGTTATCATCCGTTCCAAAGCTCTGACATGTTGAATATTGTAGCATACTCTATATCGCCCATCTTAGTGCTTTTACTTCGGAATGCAGAGCAGATTCTCGCCGAATATAGTTCCTTGTCCCCATAAGTTGAACCTTTTCCAAGCTCTCCATCCAAGCCCATCCACATCCGCTGAACTGCAGTGTTGATGTCCATGACCGTCTATCATATTACCCACGCTTAAGACTTGAGGCTCTTCACTACTATTGTCTCGTGGAGCTGGTGGCACCATATCGTTTGCATTGAACCAGGCTTGACACTCACCCTATGCATATCGAACAAGCTCCAAAGGATCCCCGTCAATTCCCCTAAAGATTTTATCATTTATGGCCTTCCAAATGTACCAGATTTACGAGAGATGAGGATCCCTATCTAAATCTGGTCCAACAATGTTGTTTTTCCTCCAGAAAAGATAATCCGTATTTGCATATATACTTGAGACATGGAAGATATCTTGGCTCGTTGGCGTCGATGAAAGAGCTCAAACTTGTAGAGCTGGTGGGCATTCAAAAATCACATGAGTAATAGATTCTTCTAGTTCTCCACATTGTGAGAAATAATTATCGCATCTCATGTTGCGCCTTATCAAATTCCTTGTTACTGCCACATGACCCGTTATCAATTTCCATATAAGATGACATATTTTCTGTGGGGCTTTTATCTTCCAAGCAAAGACTTGAAGCTTTGTTATACTGGGTTCTAGATCCTCCTTCTCTTCCTCGGGCTTCAACAGATCACGAGCCACCCAATATCCTAATTTGACATTGTAATGACCATTATTCGTGTAATTCTAACAAAAAGTTTCACAACGATGAGCTGAACTAATGGACAAACTCCTTATGTGATGAATACCTGGTGAGGTGATCCTTTTGTCTCTAATTCTTTTGAAGGAAGATCTGATGGGGTGAGAGAGATATGGGTTGATTTTGGATGATGATGGATGGATTGATTGGATGATCAAATCTTGTATAAAGGTGTCTTTGATCAAGAGAATGAACTATGTTTAGAATCAAAGACAAGTTTACTGGCAGAGAATGAAATCCTAGCAATCAATGTTCAAAGACGAACAAGAGATTCACAGATTTTAGAGAGAACTTTTATAAAAATGGTGAATAAAATTTCAGAGAGTTCTCAAAGAGTTTAAGTAGCAGAAAAGGAAGGAAAAGAAGGAAAATAAGTTGAAAGGTCCTACTACTTGATAAAAACAAAAATAAGAAGTAATAAAACTTAGATCGAGATGCTGGTTCAGCCACTGTTTCACTCATGATTGCATCATTCTTCCATCCTGGTTTTTCCTTTCTTGGACGATTAGCTGGCTCAGTAATAGTTGCATCATTATGAGATTTATATCTTCAGGGACCACATAATTTTCCAATAGTTCAACATCCCATTCCTTTGATTCCTGGTTGATAATATCACTGACTCTCATGTTTGGATTTAAGACTGGAGCTAGGGGGCGAGCCGGTTTAGCTGGTGTTGTGGGGATATAAGGATCTTCCTAGACTTTAACCTCATATCCAGAGTGTATCTTCTTTCTAATTCTCAATAGCAATAGCTTCCTCGCTGCAGAGGTACTTGTCCACACATACAAAGGATTACATACAGAGAGTGTTCGTAAAGGCAAGCTCATTCTGTAGTATCTTCCCCTCACTACTCTGGCCACCAACGAATCATGATACTGAACTAACCTCCATAGTTGTTTTGCTAGTAAAGCTAGATTAAATTCATGGATCATTCGGAAACCAATGCCCCCTCCTCTCGTGGTAAGCAGACCTTTTCCCACTTTGCCCAATGAATTCCTCTTTTCGGGGGTTTTGAACTCCACCAAAATTGTGCAATGACACTTGCTTGGTTTTCACATATCTCCAAAGGGAGTAAAAAGTAGACATAACATATGTCGGAAGAACTAGCATAATATATTTAAACATTAATTCTTTTCCTCCTTTCGAGAGCCATCTGCTCGTCCATCCATTAACCCTATGCATTAACTTTTCCTTCAAGAATGCAAACAGCTTGCATTTGGAACCGCTTACATCATCTGGGATTAAGTTCTCATTTCAACTTCATTCTGGATCCCAAGAGCATCTTTTATCTGCTGTCTAACATTTGTATTAATCCTCTTACCAAAGAGTAGATATGATATCTCAAAATTGATGAATGGTCTGGATGCTTGTCCATATTTCCTGACCACTTTCATGACTTCTTCACATTCACGGGGCTCTATCTTACAGAATAAAAGGCTATCATCAGCAAAGAGAAGGTGGGATAATGAAGGACACGCGTGTGTGACGCGCATTCCCGTCATTTTCCCTTAGTTCTCTGCATAATTAAGAAGGCTAACGAGCACTTCCGTGCATAGAATTAAGATGAAAGGAGACAAAGGATCTCCTTGACGTATACCTCTCGTAGGTACAATATTTCCCCTTGGTTGTCCATTCATAAGTACCTTATATTTAACAAAAGTAATGCACCTCCTTATCTAGAGATCCAGATTTCAGAGAATCCCATTTTGCGCATAACTGTTTTGATGAATGACCATTCCATTATGTCATACACTTTGATCATATATGTCTTAATAGCCATCCTTTTGTTTCTTTCGCTTGGTTTAGTTCTCAGTGCGTAAAACATCTCTTAGGTAATCATAACATTTTCTGAAATCTGTCTTCCAGCAGGCTGACTGGATTTCAGAGATTATATCTGGTAGAACATTCTTAAGTCTTGCATAAGACCTTAGAGATTATCTTGTAACTTACGTTACACAAGCTAATGGGTCAGAATCAAGTCATTTCATTGGGCCTAGTTGTCTTTGGGATAAGGCAGATATTTGTGTCATTCAATCGATTCGCCATCACTCCATGTAAAAGGAATTGATTAACCATATTAATTAAATATTCCTTGACAATATCCCAATTTTTTTGATAAAAAAACTGTCATTTCATCTGGTCCAAGAGCCTTCTCCGGATGCATAGCAAAAAATGCTAACTTGACTTCCCATTCTGTGACTGAAGTTGTGAGATCTTCATCTATTGACTCATTGATTGTTATGGATACCTCAGAAAGCGCTTCTTCTATATCATCCGGGTTGGAAGACTCAAAGATTTTCCTAAAATAATTGGTAGCAACTGCTACTAGTCCTTCCTCATCCTCTACAATATTTTCATTTGCATCTAAAAGCTGTGTGATTTTATTCTCATTTGCAACGGCTACGAGATCGATGTGCACACAATACACATCGATCTCGTTCCACATCGCCTTTAGATCTATTCTCTTTTCCATTTCTGTTGTAGTTTCTAATCTCATTTCATCCATTGTAACCGATCTCTTTACTGAATAAAAGTCCATTTTTTCCTACAGATTTCCGATTTCATCGTTGTGTTTTAAGGATATCGTTGCTCAGATCCTTTTCATTCCCCAGTTTACATTACAAAAACTATCAAATACTTAGTGTAGATTTTAGGATCTACAATATACATCACCATACACTATAATGGGATTGACAATCTGTTTTGGGTTCATTTCATCCCTCTTCTTACCCTCAGCAATCTGTTGAACCTGAATATTTGGCTTCTTGACATGAGTGTTCTGGCTTTAAATTCTCATTCGGATCACTGTAGGCAGAATCACGTTTACAATCAAATATTTATGTAGCAGAATAGTGTCGAGATGACTTTCTAGGTTATGCAGGTTTCCATCCGAATTTTGAGTCAACATAAGTCGTGCAACCATCTGTGTTTGTTGCAGAATAGTGTAGAGCGACATTTTTGGTGTGTTGATCGACACCTTTTCACTAGTAGAGTTTCTCAACGCTTAATGCCCATCGATCGATGCAGTACGCCTCTGTATGTGGATTGTGTGTTCTAACTCAGCTAACTTTTGCTTTGTGAAGTACAAAATATATTTCTCATTTTTGCTTCTGGTATTGCAATGCATGTACCTGAAAGCCACAAGGAGATAATATAAATATACTAAAAAGAAAAACCAAGTCTAAATCACCTAGTCTAATGGTGATCAGAGTTTCTGGCAAAAACGCCAAATTGGATATTCTCAAATTGACCCTCAACCACCGTTCTCAAATAAGAGGATCGGTGTAGTAGTTGAGGATCACATCCACAAAGACTCAATTTTTCGCACAATAGACTTTACTTTCAGATCAAGCTAGGCAAACAATATAAAAAGAATAAACAAAGCAATAAGTGTACAGAATGGTTGTAAGAGATAAGAGAAAGCGATATATCTATGGATTTATCAATCAAGAGATTCAAAACACAAATCAAGGATGCTAAGGGTTTTATAGGTTCAAAGTTATCCAACTCTCACTGCAATAAAATATTCAGATGCTTAACTTTAATCAGTTCCAACTCTCGCTGTGAACTCATGAATCAAACAAGATGTATACAATATCCGATAATGTTCAATTAAATCCTAGACCAATTCTCGCTGTGAATAGGTATCTAATCCATTAGAGTTTGGATTTCGTTAGTTAATTGCACTCTCGTGCTTTTCAATTATCGTTTGATCTTAAGTTCTAGTATTACAAGTTACTCTGGTGTAGAAATCAGTAAACAAACCTAGCAATCAATGATTATCAGTTTGATGTTATATTTATGAAATCTCTAAACCTAACATGTTGCTTACTCAGACATTATCATGGAATAATCATGGAAAACATAATCATTGACCGGATAGAATGCATATAGAGTAATTAACATGAGTTCAATATCAATTTCCGAATGAGTTCTAATCTTTCTCTCCAATCTAAAGTAAAGTTTAGCAGTCAAAAATATTTTTATAATATTTCAATTTTTGGTGTATAATATTGCATGTGGAAAAGTTTGAAATAATAGATTTGATTATCTATACCACTAAATTGTATTTATTTTCAGGTCATTTGTTTAGAAAAAAGATTAGTGGTTAATTATGTTGGAGCTGAAGTATTAAAAATTGATTCGTGATACCGTGCAACTTAGGTCAACATACCTGAAATTGTTATGTGACTATTGGAGAATCTGTAAACAATTTTTTCAGAACTTCCCAAAAATTAAGACATCTATTATTACACAGAATGAATGCCATATGCTTTGTGTTCAAAAAAAGAAAAGAAAAAATGAATGCCATATGCCAAGAAAGCGAACATGTAAGCGTATTAGCCATGGATGGTGTCAGGGGACGTTACCATTTAAACATGGTACTGCATAAATTGTCTTCAACACTGAGAAAGAATGAGATAAACATATATATGTCATGATGATGGCTTAACCATCAATAATTAACAATTAGTAGATGTATTTGCAAAGAGCAAACTTGTGTGCGCAATGGCGGGAAACTATGTTTTCATGTTTCAGTTTTACCTCCAGTACGGTTCTTATATTCATTTTTGATAAGGGATTATGTATTATTATCACATTAATTAATTTTATATACAAAAAGGTTATAGATATGATTTTAAAAATTATAAATACATAAATGCGCACTGTGCACGATAGCATAAAGCAGTATTAGCAAATTAGCATCGTTTACTTTCACTTGTGAAAATTACTTAAACCAATCCGAAGAAAATAAAAATTCCATATTTTATATTTTATCGTTAATTTCCCCTAAATTTTCGATTTCCGATCGACGGCGAATCTCGAGCTTTACACCGCCGGCAAATCGATTAGGGATGTGTGATTTCGAAGAGTGTTGAACGAACTTCAGTTAATCGGAAACCCTAGTTTTACTGGAGTGGATCTACAAATCTCGTGCGTTTAAAGCTAGGGTTGATCTGCTCTGGAGGAAGAATCTGAAAGTGGGCATTGTTTCCAAGTAAGATCTCTAGCTATTTCTTGACGAAATCGATCGTAGTTGATTAGGTTTTATTTTTGAAATTAGCGAAGCTTTAAATGTATCAGATTTTGTTGTGATTCTTTTGCTGGAGTTATTAAGCTTACATTTGACTCTGTTCCTGTTTCAACTGAATGTTTTGTCGGAAAAGGAGACAACTTTAAGCTAAGATTTGACTTCAAGATGCGTAAAAATAATCAAGAGGGTTTTTTTTTTTTTTTTTTTGTATTTCTGACATATATTAAGCAGCGAATGATCGTAAAACAGAGCTAGTACAAGTGAATTCTCTCTCTATTTTAAGGGTTTAAGCTCAAACTCTAAGATTATTCTGTTTTGTGTCCTCTTCCGTGCCTTTTGACTGATTCTACTCTGGTGAATCATTGATTGCAGATGATGATCTCTTTGGTGCTTGTCAATGAACAACTTTGTGCGTGTTAGCTCGCCAGAACGGTCTTAGTTTCCTTTTTGCAGAAGGTTTCGAGAAAATTGTCCAAATTGTATACATGGAAGCATACAGAGAAGAGGCTCTTAAAGCCAAGCAAATCGCTGAGAGGAGATTTGCAGAGAAAGATTTTACGGGCGCAAGGAGCTATGCGTTGAGGGCGAGATCGCTCTTTCCAGACTTGGATGGTTTGTCCCAAATGCTCACGACGTACGATGTTTATATAGCATCTCAGAGTAGGCGCAGCGGGGAGATTGATTACTATGCTGTTCTTGGACTCAAACCGTCAGCTGGAAAAAGAGAAGTGAAGGCACAGTACAAGAAGATGGCTGTATTGCTTCATCCCGACAAGAACAAATGCCTTGGAGCTAGTGGGGCTTTCCAGATCATATCCGAAGCTTGGGCTTTCCTCTCCAATGAGTTCAAGAAAAGCACTTTTTATTACAAAAGAAAGAAACTTATTGACTCTATGGTGGATCCCAACAACAACAACAGCAACAACAACAGCACAGAGTACGTCCCTGGGACCGCAGGATTTGAATGTTGTCCACCAGTTTCAGAAAGACTTGATACGTTCTGGACTGTTTGTACCTCTTGCAAAGTTCAGTACGAGTATCTGCGCAAGTATGTCAATAAGCGACTTTCGTGTAAGAACTGCAGAGGAGCATTTATTGCTGTGGAGACTGGACCTGGTCCTGTTAGTGCATCAGTTCAATATGCGCCTCCAGGTCATCCAACAAGTAATGGCTACGGTTCTCATGGCTATGATTTTGTCTCAGGCATGCCTACCAATTCTACTTATTACTTAGGTCAGTATCCTGCACATGGATATGAATATGACTGGAACTCATACGTGGGAACATCTCCTGGGAATCTAGAGGCAAACCGGATGTCTTCAATATCAAGCGGATATCCTTCTAAGATGGCCAACGGAGTTGTCTGTAAGGGAAGAAAGAATGTTAAAGAAGGGTCTATCAGGACTACAAGCGCAGCCACTGATCTGAGCCCACCCAATTGGTCTGCTGATCCTTCAGTTATCAAGTCCCCCAGACCTGAGAAGAAGAGGAACGTGAGTTTGGGCTCATCTGGTAATGGATTTGTTGAAAACACAGAATCAAAAACAACAAAGTTTGATGGACACAAGGAACCTGAGTTTAAACATCTTGGCCAAAGTCATGGTAAAACTAGACGGTGGTCGGCGCCTGCAACAGGACTGGATACACGGAAGCTATTGATAAACAAAGCTAAAACACATATACAGCAAAGACTAGAGATGATAAGATTGGCTTCAGTGGCAGCAGAAGCGATGGCTACAGAGGACGCAGCTCCACTTGATGAAGTAAAGGCCTCCTCCAAGGTAGGAGATGGTGTATCCGGAATAGGAAGCTATGTTTCCTCCGGTCATCAATCTGTTCGGAAAATAAACGGACCAATAACAGTTCCAGACTCCGACTTCCATGACTTTGATAGAAACAGATCGGAAGAGTGCTTCGAGGCTAGGCAAATATGGGCAATCTATGATGAAGATGATGGTATGCCACGGTTATATTGCGTGGTCCGGGAAGTACTCTCGGTTCAACCATTTAAGATCGACATAGCCTACTTGAGCTCCAAAACTGACATCGAGTTTGGGACAATGAAATGGGTGCAGTACGGGTTTACCAAGTCGTGCGGACATTTCAGGATACGGAACACTGATATAGTTGAACACGTTAACATATTCTCCCATCTGTTGAAAGACAAGAAGACGGGAAGAGGTGGCTGTGTTAGGATATTCCCCAAGACCGGAGAGATTTGGGCTGTGTACAAGAACTGGTCACCAGACTGGAACAACTCAACACCTGATGAAGTGAGGCACCAGTATGAAATGGTCGAGATCCTCGACGAGTATTCTGAACAGTTTGGTGTTTGCATCGCCTCGCTTGTGAAAGTAGAGGGTTACAAGACCGTGTATTGCAGGAGAGAGGAGAGTACAAAATGGATACCGAGGAAGGAGATGCTGCGGTTTTCGCATCAAGTGCCATCTTGGTTTCTTAAAGAAGAAACCAGCAGCGTCCTTGGAAACTGTTGGGACTTGGACCCAGCGGCTATACCTGAGGAGTTGCTTGGCACGGGAGCACAGAACTGATTGAGATGTAGCTTCACTGTTAGTGCAAGAGACGAGTAAGATCTTTATATATATATCTCCATCAAAAAGGTTTTTTGACTCTGTAGAAAACCCAACTCTATCCACAAGATTTCTGGTTTATTATGTCAGGAACTATATTCGCGCAAGCTTCTGTTTGTTCATTGTAGTTTGTTGTATTAGCAATGTTGAAGAATCAAAACATAGTTGGACTTGTTATTTGTTTTAGGATTCTGTATTTCATGTTTCTTTCTTAACCTTTACTATAAAAATGTAGCAAATATCATTTTGCTTTAGATGGCTTATGCTACCTGAGATAATTTCGACCTTTTTTTCTTTTTATTTTGTTTGTTTCAAATTAAGCGAAAAAGAAATAAGGATTTTGTTAAAATTATTCAAAACTAAAAGTCAAATATTAATTCTTGACTTTTTTGAATTTTCATTTACTTTTTTTCATTCAAAAGTCCGAATTATTCTTGAAATTGCTATTACTTTAAAAAAAAAATACACTTAAATCAACATCTACATCTTCGTATTATTATTTCTTACATACATATATCATTTCTCTTTCACTTCCTCATTTATTCAATCTCAAAATCCCAATTCTTTTATTTTAAAATTTAGAAGTTTACTAGAGTTATTTAAGTTCATAATTCTTAGTCAAAAACAAGTGAGTAACTTTTATTAAAGAGTGAAGTGTGCTTGGAAAAGTTAAACATGAACCTCGTTGAATTTAATAATGATTTTTAATATTTTTTCCAAACATATTCGCTATAAGATTTACGTGTAAGTCTTCTACATGGAGAAGACTTAAAACTTACACGGAAGTTTTTTTTGTCAATGCAAATGTTAGTTTTGCAATTGATTTTATGTCTGTTTTTAGAGACGACTTTTCTGAAAGTCTTCTAATTTATACCGTAAGTCTTCTAGATAAATATGTTAGTTTTGCAATAGACGGAATTATTTCAGAAATTTGACTTTTTCTAGAAGACTTTGATCTCACTCAAATTATCTTAAAGAGTAAATTACTCTCTCAAATAAGAGGATTAGTTGTAATGTTTAGGGATCGAATCTACAAAGAACTAGGACACACAATAAATCATAATCAGTAGTGATTAAACTAGGTCGAATGTAATTAAAACAAGCAGTGCTGAACAAGGTACTTGTTCGGTTGACTTGATTGAGGTTTAGACAATAATGATAAAGAGTTAAGTCTAGGATTTCTATTCAGGTAATCCAGATTATAGAGGTACATATACTAAGCATGCATGCAAGATATATGAGAACTCAACATATGAAATAATCGATCAACTTCTGTTTGTTTAGACTATCTATTGTCTAGATCTTCAGACCTCAACTTCCGTTTGTTGATCTGAAGAAAGTGTCGATCGATAATTCTATTGGAACATCTATCGATACACCTTTGGAGCCATCGATCGATTAATCTTATATGATTATCGATCGATGGTCTTCTAGTAAGCTTTAACAATCGGGTTGAATGTGTTCACTAGGCTTCCTAGATCAACTTTCGTTTGTTTCTAGCAATTCTAGCTCAGAGAAACTATTCTAGTAGAAGACCAAGTCGTCGCTTGCGCCTAACTATTCTATTATCGGAGTTCTAGTTAGCTACTCTACAACACAAACATTAAACACAATCTTAATGATGAACAATTATCGGGGTTCTAGTTATCACTAAACAAGATAATTTGAATAAAAATATACAAGAAAAAAGTTCAAAATTTAATTAAGAAATGAATGAATATACTTTCAAATATTTTTCTTTAACTTAGTAAATCATTCACAATTTGTGATGTTTGTTGTGAAATTTTTGAATCTCAGCATACAACCATGTTGAAACTATTTCAGAATTCTCAAAACCATAACTTACAAAATATAGATAACTATAATATACTCTTGAAACACTAAAATAATAAAAAATGTTTAAAGAAGTTTTTGCTGCATTTGTGTTTAAATGTATAACTAGATTTTGACCCGCGCTTTCAAAGCGCGGGTTTATTTTTCTTTATTTTTTTTTTAAATTGACAAATATTTAGTAAATGTCATATTTTCATATATTTGTTTTTTTTTTTTATAAAAGACTTAAGTTTTTTTATCTTTCTTTATCTTGTTTCATTTTAAATGAGTATATGCCTGAGCACAATATCCGGATCCGAAGAACCAACCCGAAACCGATCCAAAAATCAGGGTCCCGAACCCGATCAGACCTGAGATAAATATCCGAATGAGTTCTAAATTACTATATCCGAAGAACCAGTCCCGAATCCGACCCGAACCAAGAACCGAATGAGTACCCGAAGATATCTGAAATGTCAATATATATCTTAAAATATATGTTATAATTATATTTATAATTATTTTAATATTTTAAATTAATATTATAAGTTAATTATAGTAGTTATTTTCGGTACTTTTGAGTATTTTTGGATAAAATATGATAGTTTGGATAAAAGTTTACCTAAAAAAATTGTATAGAATGGATATTTTTGGTTACTTTTGAGTAATTTGGATACAAAAATTTGAACTGAATCGGATACTTTGGTTACTTTTGAGTACAAATAACCGAACCTTTTAGATACTTTGGTTATTTGGTTTTTTTCAGGTTCTTATGCATGAGAACCGAACCCACCCGGACCCGAAAAGACCCGACTCAAACCCGATCCGAAATTTTATAATACCCGAATGGGGTTTTAATTTCAAAATCCGAAAAACCCGATACCCGAAAGAACCGATCCGTACCCAAATGGGTACCTGAACGTCCAGGTCTAATGAGTATTTATGTTTAGAAAATTAAACTTTATTTTTAATGAATTAAGTTGATATAACTCTGATAAATTAATTTTATTATGTGGTTAATTTTCTAAATAAAAAATTATATACTTTTAATAAAGATTTATACTTTTCAATGAAAAAAATCAAAATTTTTAATGAATGCTTAAATTATATTAAAACATAATGATTAAGTGATTAATTTTTGTTCACTACACAAAATATTAAGAATGGTTGAAAAGAAATTATTTGAACTTGAAGAAAAAAATAAGAATTGGATCTGATTTATTAATCGGCCCAAATGGCCCAAGAGAAATCTGATGTGGGGAGTGGGCTGGATCCAAAAGAATGACCCAATCTAAATATGTTATTAATATTACTTGATTACCCTTAATGAAATATGCAATGTTAATAAAAAAAAGAGTAATCTTAGTAAAAAATCCAATAGGATCCTGATTTAATAGTATAGATTAGTGAAAAGGTAAAATATTTATTTATATAATTAACATGTTTTAACCTAAATGGAAAATAATATTAAAAATATTTCTCTTTATTTCACAAACAGTGGAAAATTAAAATATCATGTAGTTATTTAGACTAACTCGCTGAAGATTTAGATTTATCTGAGATATGATTAGCATAATGTTTACAATTTATTTATAATACTATGAAAAATATCTTAATATGAATGTGCTTTAAGAAGAACTAGATGTGCGGGTGCATATTTTACAGTATATACATAGTATAATATATGATTAATAATGTGTTTAATTGTTTTTGGAATATACAAGGCGTTGGAGCATTTTTAAGGGATCTGAGTACGCACACTCTTAAAGAAGAAGTCGTGGAACAGCTTCAGAAGAACATTCCCATCTTATTGTGCAACTTGGAGAAGATAATTCCTCCTGGATTTTTTAACGTCATGTTGCATCTAGCTGTTCACCTCCCATATGAGGCATTGCTTCGTGGACCTGTACATTACGGATTGATGTATCAGCATGAGCGAGCCATGAAATATTTGAAGGGAAAAGTAAAGAACCTCGCAAAAGTTGAAGATTCTATAATTGATGGAAGTTTAATGGAAGAAACTTCTCACTTGAAATCGTACTACTTTGCGTCAAAAGTACGTACCCGGAAAAGATCTCCAAAGAGATATGATGATGGTGGTGTCGCGCCAACATATGTAGTTGTTGGTGTTCCAGACATCTTTAGCCATATTGGACGACTCGGTGGGAAATCAAAAGAGGTTTGGTGGTCGAGTGAAGAAGACGCTCATAGTGCACACACCTATATTCTACTCAATTGCGAGGATCCATTGATGCGTTAATTTGAAATGTAACATATATAGACACTTCTAAATTAACACATATAAATATAAATTATATAATTGCCAAAGATTAATTAATATAAAATATGATTTTACAGCCTATTTGTTTCTCAAGTCGAAAAAACATTCCTAGGTATATCCACAAGTGAAAGTGACGCAAACAAAAGGAAAGATCAACACTTTATAAAGTGGTTGAAGAATCAGGTATTAACTCAAACTCTTATTTTTTTTTCAGGTCGATTAAACTCTTTTTCATACATGATCAGTATCTCAACGTTCACTTTATTTTTGCAGGTTGATTATGACGACGATGCAGATTATCCTAAGTGGTTACACGAAGTAATTCAATCTCCACATGTAAAGGTCACCACATCACATATGTCTTTCACACGAGGTTATACTTTTCACACATATGAGTATGGTAGACAACAGGTGACTAGTAACTATGGAATATGTGTGAAAGGGGAAACCGATTTCTATGGGATCTTGACGGAGATTATTGAAGTGGAATTCCCAGGGATATTAAAGCTGAAATGCGTCCTTTTCAAATGTGAATGGTTCGACCCGTCGTCAACAGAGGTGTTCGGTTTAACAAATTCGGTGTAGTTGATGTCAATGGTGGATGAAGGTACAAAAAATTCTTTATTTGGCATATATGAGCAGAATAAATTAACATCTACATTTTCTTTATTTTGCAGGTACAACAAATTCGAGCTTTTCTTCTTAGCTTCACAAGCAGATCAAGTTAGCTACCTTCCATACCCTCGGATGAGAGAATCGGGAATAAATTGGTTAGCCGTGATCAAAGTTAAACCTCAAGGACGAAAAATCAGTGGAGAAGAACCACCATTGCAAGAAAAACAGATAAATGAAGTCGAGGAACCTGAACAAAAAAATTGATTACATCCTTCTCATTGATCCACATAATGATGAGTACGAAGATCTTACCGACGATGCCACAGATGTGTTGAAGACAAGTTTAATGAAAATAATGATGTTTCTAGTGATGACGAGAATGTAGATGTATCCAATTGATGTATTTGTTTTTAATATGATTGATTTTCCGGCATAATGCATGTGATTTGATAGATTTAATCATGAAACACTATTTAATGTAATGGGAGTTTGTATTAGAAATAATAGATTGAGATTATAAGTTAAGGAATTGTGGTTTTAGAATTTGGGGTTTAGTATGAAAAAAATAGATTGAGGTTAAAGGGAAGATGAGTTTGGGGTTTGGAATATATGAAGTAAAAGATAAGGAAGATGGGGTTTAGGGTTTCGGATTTTAGGGATTTAAACATAATCCTCGTTATTTCCCATCTTCCCTTTAACCTCAATCTATTTTTTTTTATTCTAAACCCCAAATTCTAAATCCACAATTCCTTAACTTATAATCTCAATATATTATTTCTAATACAAACTCCCTTTACATTAAATAGTTTTTCGGTATTAAATCCATCAAATCACATGCATTTGTTATTTTAGATAATCTTCAAAAGATGATATTTTTGCTGCAAAAGAAAAAAAATAAATTAATAATTTAATTTTGTGTAAGTTTGTATTAGAAAGAAGAGATTGATATTAGAATTAAAGGAAATGTGATTTTAGAATTTGAGGTTTGGAATGGAAAGAAGAGATTGAGGTTAAAGGGAAGATGGGTTTGAAATATATGAAGTAAAAGATAAGGAAGATGGGGTTTGGGGTTTCAGATTTTAGGGGTTTAGACAAAACACTCGTTAATACCTCGTAATAGAACGAGGAAATAACGACGAATTAATAAATAAATTACGCAGGACTCGTTAATTCCACGTAAGCTGAAATCGTAGTAAAGACCACGTACCTAGAAAATGCAGGCCTTGCTATTTTTTCGTAAACCAAAACACGGGCCTTGTTATTTCCTCATAATTTATGGTGGGTTTTACGAGGAAAAAACGTGGGCCTCTGTAATTCCTCGTAACTTTACGAGGATAATGAATTCTTATATATACGCGCGAGCGCACATTTCGTCTCAACTTCCTCTCCATTTCATTTCCAATTCCTCTCCAATTCGTAGCAATGGTAAGTCTCTCTAGTTCCTCCCTAATTAGTTTACGGTAGATTTGGTGGTTAGTTTAGGAAATTTAGATAGGTTTACGGATTTTATGTTCATTAGTATTGATTAGATGGTTAATAGCGGGAATTTAATTATAGATTTTTTTAATTACTGTTGATTTTAGACCCGCCTTCTTCTTCAGCTCCCAGTTCTTTGGGTCCGGAGACTGTCCCCGAGACTCAGTATTTTCCTCCGATGGCTCCTCCGATGATGCCTCCTCCGATGGCTCCTCTTGTGCCTCCTCCGATGGCTCCTCAGATGCCTGCCGAGGTTCATTCCGATTTGTTGGTGCCACCTAGTGCTCCTTTCTTGCAGTACACTTTCGAGGATACTCTCGGTATGCCAGGCAGAGATGGTTTACCAATCATAAACCTCGACAGACCCGGCGGAACTATGTAGTATGTTACATTTGTTTTTAATTATTTTATAACTTTAATAAATAATTTAAACTTTAAACTTGTTTTTTTCAGGTTTAGGGTTGACAATTGTCTTGCAACGGACGTAACCGAGACAATTAAAGGTTAATTCTCCATGGCACATCCAAACTGGAAAAAAATGCCGATCTACATCAGAAAGACGTGGTTCAAGATTTACGCTGTAAGTTATTACTATAATTAATTATTTATATTATTTTTTTTAATAACAAATTATTAATTTTTTTTTGTTGCAGAAAAAATATCATTGGTCACTGGGGGTCAGTGAGAGGCTGAGGAAAGCATTTTATGCGAAGGTGAAAGTTCGCTTGTTGGACACGGTCTCCAACTAGGAAGGGTGATTGGATCGTCAAGGGGTATGTGCGTGGCAAACCCGCTGAGCTTACCACGGATGTTTGGAATGACCTCATCCATTACTGGAAGGATCCTGACTCCATGAGAGTCGCCCAGGCTTGCTCTGCCTTCCGTAACACGGTAGATGAGCACGGCCACGGGCCGATACAACACTCTATGGGCTAAAAAATCCACGCCGGTGTCCGTTTGAAAATGATAATTAAATATATTTAATATATATATATATATATATATATAATTTCTTAAATGTTTTTAGGCCAAAGAGATGGGACGTCTCCCGACTCTTAAGGAACTTTACGAGTGGACCCACATGAATAAGGCGGGCCAATTTCTAGATGGCAAGTCCGAGCAAATCTTCAACGACGTAGTTGCTCGGATTGACGAGCACCAGACCCAGCTGACCCAGCAGTCCACCGACGGATTACCCGTTACCTTATCCACAGTTGAAGTGGATAGGATTACAAAGAGGTAAACTTTTTTAAAATTTTTTTTTTTTATTATTCAGTAAATTTGACTTTAAAATTTTACTAACAATATATATTGTTTTTGTTTTTAAGGTTGTCCCTAATAAAAAAGGACGTACGTTGGGGATTGGTTCCGTCAACGATGTTCCAAGAGCGACATCGTCTTATGGTGAGAGACGGGATGAGGAAGTCACTGAGCTGCGTAACGAGTTTGCCGCGACAAAAAGTGCATTCGCAGCTCGTGTGGGTGGACTCGAGGGCTTCTTGGACGTTATAGCGGCCACAAATCCGGAATGGGAGTCCATGTTGAGAAACATGCGACGACAAAATCCCATTCCAGGCGAGCTATCCGGCACACATGACGAGGCTGATGCTACGAGGAGGAGCGAGGAATTCTTCCAGGCGATGAACGACCTTTAGTTCTTTTTTCGGTTGTTGTATTATAAATCCAAAACTTATTTATATATAAAATATTTTTGCATTGATTTTTATTTTAATTTTTAATTTTATTAATAAATTAAATATTTTTATTATTTTTTTTAATTATATTTTAAAATTCTGTAAAATACAAAACGAAGTACATTCGTAGCTAATCTACGAGTTCTTTACGTGGAAAATTTACGAGGAAATGACGAGAATTGCTTTACGAGTAAACTACCGGAAGCATTTTCGTGTTCTTTACGTGCTCTTTATGAGGAAATACTTTCGAGGTCTTTTCGTGTAATTTACGAGGAAGTGTTTGCGTGGTACTTACGAGGAAATGGAGCGAGGTACTTACGTGGAAAGCTTACGTGGTTCTTACGACGAAATGTTTACTTCGCCTTTACGACGAAATATTAGCCTCACTACTTTACGAGAAATTGGCGAGGAAATATGTGTTACGACAAACGATAAACTACGAAACCACTTTCCTCACTAACTCCTCGTAATAGTTCTTTTACGACGAATTCACGAGAAAATCCGCCGTCGTTAATCTTCTGTTTTCTTGTAGTGAAACGTTCTCCCAAGTAGTAAAGAAGAATTATTGTTCATCTTATTTTCCAGAACATGGAAATCTACTGGAATTAAGGCATTATCAATCTGTACTTAGAGGTTTCTGACGATTCCTCCTGAATTCCTTATAGAATAATTCACAAAATTGAACGATTCTTCTGAAGGTTCCAGCAATAGCACCAAGAACAATGATTTTGAGAGAATGAAATCGGCCACTATCCTTGGGAAGGAGAAGATGGAAGATGTTAAAGGTAAGTTGGATAGTGTTAATGAGCTTTTAAGAACTTAAAAAACAAGTTAGCTTTGCTGAGAATATAGAAGTTGTAGATATCAACAGTGACAGAGATGAAGAGGAAGATGTCAACTTCATGAGTAGTCAGGTTTTCAGAACCAAGGATCAGGAAATCAAAGTGGCTACAGAAACTCCTAAGGAAAGAGGAGTGGATACAACCAGACTTGTCAGTACTAGAAACCCTACAGCAGCAACAACAACAACAATAGAGCCTATGGAAATTCCTACTACTAGAATCCACCACCACAGACTCGAGAGAGCAACATAGAAGATATGTTAGATCAAGTTCTTGAGGGTCAGCAGAAGTTGATGGTGAACTTCAATGGAAAGATAGATGCGGTCTACACATAGCTAAATTCAAAGTTTGAGTCTTTGAACACACATGTGAAGAAGCTGGAAACACAAGTGCTACAAATAGGAGATACCCTTCGAGAGGCAAGAAGTTTTCAGCAAAGGTAGAGAGGATGATTCAATGAACCACCAAGTGAATGCCATCATAAATGATGACTTTTGGCAAGTGGTTAAGCATGAGAAGCTTCAAGAGGGAAACTTTGAAGTCGAGAGTGCCATAAGTATCGGCAGCTCTCATTGGTGTCGGCCGACACCAACACTTGATCATCGATCGACATTAGATGATGATCATCGATCGTCGTGTCCTACTTATCATCGATCAACGAAGTCAATAGAGTCAGTTGCATCGAGCCAACCAGTCCGAATTTTGACTCACGAGGATTTCACAGCTCCACACCCACACCCACCCACCATCTTACGACTTTCAAATACTGATATCAATCGACACACAGAGCCACACATCAATCGACAGAGAGACTCTACCGACGATCGACATAAGCAAGCCAACATTGATTGACGAACACCTCTCACGTACCAAGTGAAATTTCCAAAGATAGATGTTACAAGAATTAATGCTTTCAGAAACCGATCCAAACACTCAGAGACACCTATATATGACCCATGTACTATAAAACGGGAGTCGATGAGAAGTCTGCGAAAAAGGAAATAAAAGATTCCTAAGCACTATAAAAGGGGGTCAATGAGAAGGAGATGGACAGTTTCACAAAGAGAGTTCTGAGGATACCAGTAGACAAGCCATCCGAAGAAGCTTAATTTAAACACATATTATGGATATTCTTCAGAGAGACAAAAGAAAATGAGTGTGACATTGAGAGAATGTTCCATTAGTTCAGAAGAAAGCTGAAGAAGAGGATTACCCTGAAGAAGCAGGATGATCCTGGCAAGTTGATGTCTTGCATATTTGCATTGTTTTAACCATTCATTCATAAGCATTTGCATCATATAGATTAGTATTTATACATGTTTAGGTTGCATTTAGCATACATATGTCTCTATCAGGTATTGGAACACCACATGGAGTTCTTAGAGACATTTGGAAGCAATGTGATCAAAAAGGGGGTGAAAGATGAGCATGGATGGAGGCCTTAGAGAAATCTTCTGTTGCTAAGATTTTGTGGAGACACAGGAAATTGAGTTAGCTTTCTAATGGAAGTGGTTTCAAGTCATTTGGAGATGTATTGGAGAAGTTACGATCAATTTACTAGAGGCATATCCATCCTGGTCGAGAATCGCAGAGTGACCTTCCGGAGCGACCCCCTAAGGTAGCTCCCAACCAGAGCGACCAACCAGAGCGACCCACCTAAGTCGCTCGCGTTTTCATCGCCCGGAGACACAAAAATGGAGGCTGGAGCGACCTCTCAGAGCGACCCCCCAAGGTCGCTCCCAACCCCAGAGCGACCTCCTGGAGTGACCCTCTGAGGTCGCTCCGCGTTATCTGCTGCACGATTTTATTATTTTTCAAGGACCTTTTTGCAATTGTTGTGCACGTTTTTGCACTTGGAAAACCTAATGTTTAAGTACTATGTAGCCACCTTTTGGCAATCTATCTTTTATCTATTGAATACACAAAACTCTCTCAAAAAAGCTATTCTTTTGATTTGATTGTTCTTGTGTTCTTGTGATTTTCTTTTCTAGTTCTCTATATGATTCATCTGAAATCCACCATGGGTTTAAGAGGAATCATAGAGATTAGTGAGTAATCACCTTTTGGATTCATGGGTTAGGGTGATTAAGGGTGATTAGGCTAGTTCTAGGATGTTTTAGGTGTAGATCATACTTGTTCCTTGCTAGTAGAGTGATCTTAATGCATCATTTGAGTAGGCCACTCAATGGGTGATCTCTAGGCATTTCCCACCCAAAAGGTGTTTGATGAAATGCCTGAGTCAACTCTCCTAGGCTCTTAGTGTACTTTGCCAAAGATATTTGTTGTTAAAGATGCTAAGATAGCTAATAGACTTGTTAGTAATGATTGCTTGCATGTTATTCAACCAAAGACATTTGATGTTTGAGACATGTTAGCAAATGAGCATTCATCTAGACATAGAGCTTGCTTAGAATTGTGTCTAGGCTTAAGGTTAATAGTTTGATTGATTCATTTGTCATCCTTAGTTCGAAACTTGATCACCCAAGGTCTGAAATCCCTATACCCATGAGTTCTCCTTTCCAATAGCTTAAAAGTATCATTTCTGTTACTTGCATTCTAGTTTTAGTTTAAAAACCATCCAATTCACTGATTGCACTTAGATTAGGCAAATACTTGCATTCTCTCTGCATTTGAATCCCTCAGAACTGGTTCGACAACTTACTTCCACTTTACTATCATTTGACTTAGGAGCCTCAAAACTCCTAACATCAAATTGGCGCCGTTGCCAAATTCTGAGTTTGATTTGAACATTGAGATTTAGTCATTTGCTTGAGACTAAGTCATTTTTATTTTTGTAAGTTACTGATTCTCTTCTTCACCTCTTTGTGATTTTCAGGTGTATGAACTTGAGGAGCAAGGGTACATCAAACCTTGTTCCAAGAGCCGCAGACATCAGAGCTTTAGAGAGAGAGTGTGCTAGAAAAAGAAGAGAAGAAGAGCAACAAGCTCAACTGCAGCCACTGAAAGCTGCAATGGAAGAACAACAAAATCCTCTGAACCCCAATGGAGCAAACAATGCTCCACAAGGGCCCCAACAGCGACCAGCTCGCCCCATTGGCACTTATGACCGCCCCAACATCCATGGTCCTAGACTTGGAATCCGAGCACCAGCTGTGGCTGCTAACAACTTTGAGATCAAGTCAGGACTTTTAAACTGCATAGAGAACAACAAGTATCATGGTCTGGCTGTGGATGACCCATTTGATCACTTGGATAAGTTTGACAGCTACTGTGGTATGTCAAAGACCAATGGTGTGTCAGAGGATACTTTAAAGCTCAAGCTAATCCCTTTCTCTTTGGGGGATAAGGCACGTCAGTGGGAGAAGTCTCTACCAAGTGACTCCATCACCACTTGGGAAGACTGCAAAAGAGCATTCTTGGAGAAGTTCTTCTCTACCTCAAGAACTGCAAAGTTGAGGAATGAGATCTCCAGCTTCCAACAGAAGTACTTGGAAGGATTCAGTGAAGCTTGGGAGAGATTCAATGGTTACCAAGCTCAGTGCCCACACCATGGATTCTCTAAGGAGAGCTTGCTGAGCACATTCTACAGAGGTGCTCTTCCTAAGTACAGAGCCAGACTGGATACAGCTAGCAATGGGTTCTTTTTGGGGAGAACTGAGGAAGAGGCAGAGGCTCTGGTTGACAACATGGTTAAGAGTGATGCAGTCTACAGTGGAGACCATGACAGAAGCAGCAGAGGTGATGACAATCAAACAAGGAATGAGATAAAGGCTCTTCAGGAGAAGATTGACAAACTCATTGCTGATAAGACCACACAAGCACAGGTGAACTTTGTTGGTAACCCACAACAGGAGATACCTCCTACTGTCAATGAGGTTGATGGTTTGGAAGGGCAAAAAGAACTGTGTTTCATCAACAGTAATGGTAGCTGGTACAAGAAGGAACCCAACTTTCAGTACAACAACTACCAACAGAAGCCCTATTCAAACAACCAGCAAAGTGGTTATCAGCCTAGAAACAACCAGCCGCCTCAGCAAACCTCCTCTCCTAGCTCCTCTGCCCTCAACAGAGCAACACTGATGCCTTACTGAAACAGATCTTGGAGTCTCAGACTAGAAGTGAGAAGCATGTGGGCTATGAGCTGAAGAACCTTAACTCCAAGATTCATGGGAGCTACAATGAGCTCAACAACAAATTCACCCACCTCGCTTCTTCTGTCAAGAATTTGGAGAATCAGTTTGCTTCCATGAGCTCCAACCAGAACCGCCAGCAAGGATCTCTACCTGGAAAGTCAGATCAAAACCCCAAAGAAGCAAAAGCTGTCACACTTAGGAGTGGTAAGCAGTTGACTCCTGTAACCCTCACCAAGGATGCTGAGAAACAAGGTGATGAGGTAGCCATCAACCTAGATGATGAAGTGGTCATTGTTGATGAGAAGACAGATGCTGAGATCTTGGAGAAGATTGTGAAAGCCAAGGGTAAAGGAAAGGTTGGAGAAGAGAAGAAAACAACAAAAGATGGTGAACCTGCTGCTCCAGCAGGTGAGAACTTTTCTGTCCCTCCTCCCTATGAACCCAAGCTTCCATTCCCTGGTAGATTCAAGAAGCAGCTGCTACAGAAGTACAAGGCTTTGTTTGAGAAGCAGATGAGTGAAGCTCAGGTTACAATGCCCATCATTGATGCTTTCATGCTGATTCCTCAATACAGCAAGTTCCTGAAAGATACTGTAGCTGCTAAAAAGAAGGAGATGGATGGCATGATGGTTCTAAGTCATGAGTGCAATGCCATCATTCAGAGGCTTGACGCTCCAGAGAAGCTAGAGGATCCAGGATGCTTCACACTACCTTGTGCTCTTGGACCTATGGTATTTGAGAAATGTCTCTGCGATTTGGGAGCTAGTGTCAGCTTGATGCCTTTGTCTGTGGCAAAGAAGCTTGGATTCACTCAATACAAGAAGTGTAGACTCTCTCTGGTGTTGGCTGATCGATCAGTGAAGTACCCTGTGGGAATCCTAGAGAACCTCCCTGTGAAGATTGGAAGGTATGAGATACCTACAGATTTTGTGGTGCTTGAAATGGGTGAGGAGGCTCAAGACCCATTGATTCTTGGAAGGCCATTCTTAGCTACAGCAGGAGCTATTGTGAATGTGAAGGAAGGGAAGATTGACCTCCATTTGGGGAAGGAGAACATCCTCCACTTTGACATCAAGGAGAAGATGAGGAACCCCACTGTATTTGGACAAGCCTTCACCATTGAAGAGATGAATCCTCCTCCTGCTGATGATCACTTTGATGAGCTACCACCTGAGGAAGATGGGGGTGTCAACTCCACTTTCTGCACCTATTCCAGCCTGATCCAAAGGAGGCAAAGTCAAGCTAGAGACTTAAAACAAGCTCACTTGGGAGGAAGTCCCATGAGTATCCTTGTATATATTGCATTAGTATTTGCATTATCATTTTATTGCATAAAACAATGGGAGAGTGAAGTTGTGTGCAGGTATTGAGCAGAAAGTCAGACACCAGAGCGATCTCATCGCAGCGACACCTCTAGGTCGCTCCACCTGGGAGCGACATGTCTAGAGCGAGATGCCGAGGTCGCTCGCGTCACACGCGAGTGGAAACACAGAAACTGACCATGGAGCGAGGTCTCCACAGCGACGTCACGAGGTCGCTCCAGCTGGGAGCGACCTGCCGCAGCGACCCTTCCACCTCGCTCCCGTCTCAGGTAACTGGAAACCTCCCTTCTCCCAGTTTTTCTTTGCATTTTAGAATTTCATTGGGTACCTCACTCACACAGAGACTGTGTGATTTAAGTGTGGGGGAGGTACCAAGTATTTGATCATGTTTGTTTCCATGATTTTGAGTCTCATGCATTGCATATTACATTCTTATTTGCATAGAAAAATCCAAAAAAATAAAAAAAAATTTTTTGAAAAACACAAAAAGAAGCATTTAGTTGCATCATTTGCATTTTTAGGATTGAGTCTAGAAGCATATAGGTTGCATTCATGCATTAGGGGGATTTCAACCTTGTAAAGAGCTCATGCTAAGTACTGAATTTGTTGACCTTTGTAATCATGACAAGTAGCTTGAGCACCCTTTAGAAAGCTTGTAAACTTCGCGCCTTGAATGCTCCTCTTGAAACTCATTTGACTGTTGATACTCTCTCTTTGAAGCAAGCTCCTGTTTTAATGTCTCTTGCATATGGTCCCCTGTGTACTAAGTCATGGATATACACACTTGAGTTGTCCCATCTGTTTTACCAATCTTTTTGACAAACTCAAGTGGTACTCCACTCCCAAAACCCATACCTCCTTTTTAAACCATCATTATTTGTTGAGTGAGGCCTTTTTGGAAAGCTTTACATGTGCATAATATTGAGAGTATTGGGAACGACAATGCTTAGTCTCCATTCTTGCTAGATTAGTCACTCTATTGTCTAGCTATAGGAAGGGGGTGAGTGTTGTGATTGTGATTTGGGAATATGAAAAGTTTGACTCTTTGTGCTTAAATGATTATTCTTTATGGGATAAGTGGAGAAATATCTAGCTCTTATTGTGAAAAGTCTTGGCCCCCAAAAATAAAAAAAAATAAAAAAAAAAAGAAAAGAAAAAAAGAGTATGAAAAAGGGGGCTAACAAAGTTGTTAGGAGCTAAGATTTGTTTTAAAATTGTGAAAAATCCTTTATTGATTTCAAAAAGAAAGAGTCTGATGTGAAGAATGTTCTTGGGATCTTTTGGTGAGAGATGTGAGTTGGGTTTGACATTGAGGAATAATTGAATATCTTGTGTGTTTGGGAAAGGGTTGAACAATGGAGATTGAGCATTGTATGCATGAGTTGATCCCTTTCTTAGATATATTATGTGTAATGTCAAAGCTACTTTGTTTTGAGAGTAAACCACCTTAAAAGATCATTTTGAACCTCTGATTTCTCTTGCATTAAAGCCTTTGTCTCACCAAACCAAATGACTTGGACCAGTTGACCATTTGTGAGATGTCTATTGAGTTTGCTTCATAAATGTTAGAGAGATGTGGATTTGTGGTTTGTAGATGCATGATTAATGAGTGTAGAGATCAAATAAGCTGAGATAGGCCTAGAGAAGTTAGAGATGGATAAAATCTTTGTTCTTGCTATTTGGTATGATTATGCAAGGTTGTTAGGTTGAGAACTAAGAAGAGTTTCTTTTGGTTATGAGTCCCCACCTTCAAACCTCTTCTCCTTGGTTCTTGAAAGTTTACTTGTGGAGAAGTAAATGACTAGTGTGGGGGAGTTGATGTCTTGCATATTTGCATTGTTTTTAACCATTCATTCATAAGCATTTGCATCATATAGATTAGGATTTAGACATGTTTAGGTTGCATTTAGCATACATATGTCTCTATCAGGTATTGGAACACCACATGGAGTTCTTAGAGACATTTGGAAGCAATGTGATCAAAAAGGGGGTGAAAGATGAGCATGGATGGAGGCCTTAGAGAAATCTTCTGTTGCTAAGATTTTGTGGAGACACAGGAAATTGAGTTAGCTTTCTAATGGAAGTGGTTTCAAGTCATTTGGAGATGTATTGGAGAAGTTACGATCAATTTACTAGAGGCATATCCATCCTGGTCGAGAATCGCAAAGTGACCTTCCGGAGCGACCCCCTAAGGTAGCTCCCAACCAGAGCGACCAACCAGAGCGACTCACCTAAGTCGCTCGCGTTTTTGGCAAGTTCGCAGTACCATGTCTGTTACAAGGAATTGAATTCCCAGGTGCACTCTGCGATACCGGTTCTTCAGTCAGCATACTACCCAAGGTTATGGCAGACCAACTAGGTCCAAAGGTAGAACCTTCAGAGGAATCATTCACTTTTGTGGATTGCTCTATAAGGAATTCAAGAGGAATCGTCAGAGACCTTCAAGTACAAATTTGCAATGCCCTAATTCCAATAGATTTAAATGTTCTGGAACACAAGATGAACATGAATTCTTCTCTGCTACTTGGGAGATCATTCCTAGCTACCGTAGGAGCTGTCTCTGATATGAAGACCAACTAGCTCTGCCTGACACTCATCGATCCAAACATCTCCTATGATCCAGTCAAAGTTGTCAAGCCAAAAACACCCCACCTGGAGATTGAAGGTAATCCAAGATTGGTAGTAGCTTGATACTGTGGAGTCGGCGACAATTCTGAGACATCGATCGAAGATCACGATTTTTTATCGATTGATACCCCACTCCAGACATCGATCGACCCTTCTCAAGCAGAACCGATCGACACCACGCTTGAAGAATCGACTGACAGTGCCCATACGGGTCACAACTTCGTCTTACCCAGCCACTGATATCCGAGTTTCGCCCTAAACACTCAACCTTCACCAACATCCAATTATCATAATGATAATACAAGGGACAAAGATGGTAACTACTCGATTGGAAGTTGGGCAGATGATCACTACAGAGAAAGTTTTGCATGGAGGAAGCTAGAATCACCAATCATCACCATACATCAAAGGGAGAGACATTGATCGACAACACTACCGTCAAAACGATTGACATCAATAACCGTACATCGATCGACACAAGCAACTATGCATCGATCGACGCTCATCAACCATTCACATCCGAGGTAAAAACAAACTACAAATCAGAGTATGGTTTAGGGGAAGACAGTGTAGATGGCACTAAGTCCATATGACATCAACAAGAAAATTCTCAGATATCGATCAACAGACAACCTGCGACATCAATCGATAGTGATTCAGTTGAGTCGATAGACGATTGGGAGAATGACTACTGTATCCAAAGACACAATCAACATTGCTATCTCTAAGCGGATTTTTCTATTCAATGCTACACAAAAAGCAGAATACAGAGCAGAAGTGACTACAGAAGGACACACACGAGCTATTGGGATATTCAGAGATCTAGAATGACACACACGAGCTATTGATGGACGTATCCTACAGGTTTCACAAGAAGATGTTGTAGAAATTTTGGCTATGGCCAATGGACCTGACAACCTCTTCATTCAACAACGCCAAGATCCAGAGTATCAACGCAAGGTTACAGCACATCTATTCGAGGAAGCTTGTGGAGCTGGTACATGATTCTACCGCCAGAAAAAACAAAGAACAGAACCATCGATCGATATCAATATCAAGACATTAATCGACAGTAGCATACAGCCATCGATCACCAATACCATCAAGACATCGATCGACAAGAAGGTACCACCATCGACCGACAGTCAATGCGAATTTGGAACCAGAGCTTATGATCAGAACGGAAACAGACAATTCCAATGGGAAGCAAAAGATGAGTATGGTATCTATAGAGATGAGCACAGAAATGCACGAGCTACTGATGGAAGAATCATTTCCGTATCCAGATAAGAGATCAGAAACATTCTGGAATTTACAGTGATGTAATATTTCATATACTATCTTTTCTTGTTCCCTTTTAGTAAAATTACATTTTCAGTTGATTGCTGCACAGGTGAGTGATTCCCCTCAACATTGGCAATCAGGTGAGTGATTTATTCCTTCTTTTGAATTATTTTCTCGACCATATTACCATATGTCTAACCGAAAGTATTATCTTCTTAGTAAAAATTTGAATACAAGACTTTGAAACTTGAAAGCTTTGAAACTTAACAAATATTTATGTATACTATTTTGCTTCTTGGTCTTGATTATAATTAACTAAGTCATTTTGGATCATATTTGTAGAGGAAGATGAATATGTTGATGATGAGACATTACCATTCTTTGCAGAGTTGGACCTACTTGAACACAAGGAGGTACAAATGACACACCATTAATTTTGATTTTCTTTTTTAATTATAGGTGTTTTTAGTTTTAAACCAGTATATATTTCAATTTGACACTAGTTTTTATGTTTGACACCCATAAAAAATTTCTCTGGGTCCGCCATTGATTCTTTGAATCCATTGTCGATGAAAAAGATGATGGTTGATGGAGAATCGTTTTAATTAGTGTTTCAGTTCGGCTTGTTGGTTTTCACATTTCTCTTTAGAATTTAAGTTTGTTGACTTATAGTTTGGAATTTATTTGGTGTTGCTTTTGATTTATTACATCTTGACGTGGTCTTGCTTTTATGTTCTTTTGTTCTTTTATTGGATTTATGATCTGAGAAATTACGTGCGTCTTGACCTGCAAATCAAATGCCATAATATGTTTCGGAGATGGTCTCGGAATAAGTTTGCTCTGTGCTTAGTTCTTAGTAAAGGTATTATCTGCATGTAAAGTTTTGTTGTGTGAAATCTGGACTGATAACAAAATATATACGATGTTCTATGTTCTTGGCAAAAGAATTTTTATTTTTTGGTATACTGCAACTTTTTTTAAGCTTTGGGATACTGCAACCTTTTTAAATGCTGGAAGTTAGCTGCCACTTCCATTCTTATGAGATAATTCATGAGTTTATTAGAATTAAATATTCTACACAGTTTGCCAATTCCATGCTTTCGTGATGCTTAAACTTCATATGTTTATGCTATATTACCGTATGTATGACTTTGTGTTCTGTAAAGCTTCCACAAACAGAACAAAATCTTCCTCAAAACGCAGATCTGGCACATGATTGCATCTGAAGCAAACTAATATTCCCAAGTCATCATGTTCACATTTAAAAATTAAAATCATAGATCTTGGACTAGTGATTCTCTGTAACTACTATAAAAGGAGAGACAAGTTGCACTCATTTTGTTTTCTAGCTCTCAGGCTTCCTAACAAGATCAGATCTGAATCTCTCTGCTCCACTCATTGCGTTCTTTGGAAAATATGTCAACTTTCTTGATGAGGATACTTCTTTCTTTGCTCGTCTTAGCATTGACAATTCCTCAACAGTCAGGTAATAATATCACTGAAATGTTCAAACTTGTGCACCTATATGCTGTCTTTTTCCTTATGAAAGATGTATCTATATACACAGAGGCAGAGTCGGAACAGTGGTGCATAGCAGATGAACAAACGCCAGACGATGAGTTGCAAGCAGCCTTAGACTGGGCTTGCTCGAAAGGCGGAGCAGACTGCAGCAAAATGCAGCAGGAAAACCAGCCTTGCTTCTTGCCCAACACAATCAGGGATCATGCCTCTGTTGCCTTTAACAGTTATTACCAAACATATAAGCACAAAGGTGGCTCTTGTTACTTCAAAGGCGCTGCCATGATCACTGAGCTTGACCCAAGTAAATTTTATCTCTCTCTCTCTCTCTCTCTCTCTCTCTCTCTGTAATTGAATCCTTTGAAACTTAGCTTATAGTGAACCAACAGTTGACTGATCCGGATATGATTGGAACAGGTCATGGTTCTTGCCACTATGAGTATAAACCATGATTTAAATGATGCAGCTAAGACGAGATATGCAGCAAGAATAAACAGCTATGATTTTGTATTGATATTTTTTTTCTCACTATGTAATGTTTTCATCCCAAAGAAGTATTCATGTATATGCCACCCATATACTGTTCTCTCATTACTCTTCAGTTTTCGGTTAAAAAACACTGAGCTTTCTTCAGAAGCTAAAGGAACCAACTTGTGTGTATTGAGGTTTTCGATTGAATCAAACAACCTGTTATTGTTTCTCCTCACCAGGGTCTCAAATGCCAATATAGACCGACTTGAGCACAACATTGGTTTCTGTTCAGGGAAGTGAAAGAGCAAGTTTTTCCCTAAATTTTAATGGAAATACATAAGTAGTTAAGTCAAGTCCTATACCTAATACGACTATACGAGTTAGCAATATATTACTGGATTACAACTTGTGAGCTCTATTCGCAACCCCCTATACATAATACAAGTTAGCAATATATTATTACAGAATTACAACTTGTGAGCTCTCCTATTCGCAACCCACTGAATCCAAGTTGCTCAGATAATGTGATAAAATACTAAAGGTTTAACTACTAACCATCCACTAGTAAAAAGAAAAGTAGTCACAATTTTCTCCGGGGCTATACAAAGATTTAGCTACAGAATACCACAGAAAAGTGGCAATACGATCATAGCAAAATTAGATCGTGCCAAAATCTTAACAAAAAAAAATTGCCACAGAGATTTTGTGGCAAAAGAGCCATGTTTATTACAACGAAATATTTCGTAGCTATTTGAGCTAATTATTTCCTCGTAAATTAGCTACAAGAAAACACGTCTATAACAACGACTCGTTACGAGGAAATTATTTCCTCGTAAATTTACATGGTATTTACGACGACATTACGAATAAATAAATATTCGTCGTAAATTCGTTGTAAAGTTACAACGAAATAGATTCGTCGTAAACCCAATGTAAATTTACAAGGCTTTTACGTGGAAAGCCCAATTCGTCGTAAACTCATTGTAAATATACAAGTCATTTACAACGAATCATGTAACCGTTACTTTTGGTGAAAACGTGCATATAGTGTGGTTTAAAGTAACTAACTTCGTTGTAAAATCATTGTAAATTTACGAGTGATTTACGTGGAAAGCCCAATTCGTCGTAAACTCATTGTAAATATACAAGCCATTTACGACGAATCATGTAACCATTACTTTTGGTGAAAACGTGCATATAGTGGGGTTCAAAATAAACTAACTTCGTTGTAAATTCGTTGTAAATAAAATGTAAAAACGATGTAAAAGCATAATAAAGCTTTTCGTTGTAAAATCCATGTTATACCTTCACCTACGACTTACGAAAATCGTCTATATATATGATCATTTCTCAATTCAAATAACACACAAACGAAATCAAAGAAAAAAAACCAGAAAAAGAAAAACAAATGGCTGATGGCTTCAATATTTACGAGTTACGAAGTTGGATGTATTCGCATAAAGATGATTCCGGTAGAGTGACGGATGCATTTCTAAGCGGGCTAGAGACATTCATGCACCAGGCGGGCTGTACACCGATCACGCAGGAAAGCGGTAAGATGTTCTGCCCTTGTCGGAAATGCAAGAATTCAAAATTTGCTCGTAGTGAAACTGTATGGAAGCACTTACTAAACAGATGATTTACACCACAATATTATATTTAGTATCAACATGGGGAGAGTTATGGTGGAAATGAAGCTAGTAGTAGTAATAATTTTGAAGATGCTGGTAATAGTGAAGAACCGAATCATTTGCATAATGAATCTAGTTATCATCAGGAGGAGGAGATGGTAGATCATGATAGGGTTCAAGACATGATTACTGATGCATTTTTAGAAACAACTACAACAATAGCTCATGAAACTGGAAATGTAGAAGAACCTAATTTGGATGCAAAAAGGTTTTATGAAATGTTAAATGCTGCAAATCAACCAATCTACACTGGTTGTAGAGAAGGTCTCTCTAAATCGTCTCTAGCAGCTAGGATGATGAACATTAAAACGGATCATAATTTACCTGAGAATTGCATGGATGCTTGGGCGGAGTTGTTCAAAGAGTATTTGCCAGAAGACAACGTGTCAGCTGAATCTTATTATGAGATTCAGAAATTGGTTTATAGTCTTGGGTTGCCTTCGGAGATGATAGATGTTTGCATCGACAACTGCATGATCTACTTGAAGGATGATGAGAAGTTAGAAGAGTGTCGATTCTGCAAAAAACCACGATTCAAGCCGCAAGGACGTGGGAGGAATAGGGTACCGTACCAAAGGATGTGGTACCTACCCATTAAAGACAGGTTAAAAAGATTATACCAATCGGAGAGGACTGCGGCATGGATGAGGTGGCATGCTGAACATGTCCAGAAGGATGGCGAGGTCGCTCACCCATCAGATGCAAGGGCGTGGAAACATTTCAACAAGGTATACCCAGATTTCGCTGAAAATATTCGGAATGTCTATCTTGGGTTATGCACCGATGGATTTAGTCCATTTGGTATGTCTGGGAGACAGTATTCTTTGTGGCCAGTTATTCTTACGCCGTACAACCTGCCGCCGGATATGTGCATGGAACAAGAATTTCTATTCTTGACCATATTAATCCCTGGGCCGAAGCATCCAAAACGGTCGTTGGATGTATTTCTTCAACCACTGATACAGGAGCTAAAGGAGTTGTGGTCAGAAGGGGTAAGAACTTATGATTGTTCCACGAAAACCAATTTTACGATGCGAGCAGTTCTGCTGTAGACGATAAGTGACTTTCCTGCTTATGGAATGTTGTCTGGCTGGACAACTCATGGAAGGTTATCTTGTCCATATTGTCATGGATCTACGGATGCTTTTCAACTGAAGAATGGTAGAAAGAGTTGTTGGTTTGATTGTCATCGTCGATTTCTTCCCATTGCCCATCCCTACAGAAGAAATAAGACATTGTTTAGGAAAAACAAAGTTGTCAGAGACAGTCCTCCTCCATATCTCACAGGCCAGCAGATCGAGGAGGACATTGATTATTACGGAGCTCAGAAAACTGTGAAGAACGGAGGAAACTGGCATGTTCCTGGTAGTATGCATGATGGGTATGGGGTATCTCACAATTGGCATAAGAAAAGTATATTTTGGGAGCTACCTTACTGGAAAGATCTTCTTTTACGCCACAACCTGGATGTGATGCATATAGAGAAGAACTTTTTTGACAACATCATGAATACAATACTGAACGTCCCAGGGAAGACAAAAGATAACAAAAAGTCAAGGATGGACTTACCCGATATTTGCTCAAGAAGTGAGTTACATATCAAGAGCAATGGAAATGTTCATGTTCCCATCTTTCGATTGTCATCAGAAGCGAAGTCAACTTTGTTTGACTGGGTTGCATCAGAAGTGAAGTTTCCTGATGGTTACGTTTCAAATCTGTCAAGATGTGTTGAACGAGGTCAAAAGTTCTCAGGAATGAAGAGTCATGATTGTCATGTGTTTATGCAACGACTACTTCCATTCGCTTTTGCTGAGCTCCTTCCAACAAATGTACATGAAGCACTTGCAGGTAAATATTAATTAATAATATACATATATATATATATATATATATATATATATATATATATATTATGAAATGTTACTAATTTGGGTTATATTTGCAATATACAGCGATCGGAGCTTTCTTCAGAGACCTTAGCACACGTACGTTCAAGGAAGAAGTCATCGAACAACTTCATGAGAACATCCCGATCATAGTGTGCAACCTAGAGAAGATATTTCCTCCATCATTTTTTGACGTCATGGAACATCTAGTTGTCCACCTCCCGTACGAAGCATTACTTCGCGGACCTGTTCACAATGGATGGATGTATCCATATGAGCGCTCTATGAAACATTTGAAGGGGAAAGCAAGAAATCTTGCAAAGGTGGAAGGTTCGATTGTGGCTGGAAGTTTGACAGCAGAAACATCTAACTTCACATCATACTACTTTGCTTCAACGGTTCGTACGAGGAAAAAAGTTCCTAGAAGATATGATGATGGTGGAGTACCGCAATCTTATGCAGTAGACGGTGTTCCTGACATTTTCTGCCAAATTGGACGGTTTGGTGGTAAACTGAGAGAAGTATGGTGGTCCAGTGATGAGGATAAGCATAGTGCCCACACTTATATTCTGCTCAACTGCGAGGATGCTGTGATGCGTTCTTTTGAAAGGTAAATAATATTCGTGTGTATTATATGATATGATGTTAATTAATTATATGATATGATGCATTTGTTTAATTTGCAGCTTGTTTGTATCTCAAGTTGAAGAAGCAATACCAGGAATATCCGGAACCGAGGTGGATGCAAGGAAAGATAAGCACTTTGTCAAGTGGTTAAAAGGACAGGTAATATTAACATATTAAGTAATCTTTGGTACTATTATTGATAATGTAAAATTCTAACAGTGATGTATTAATTTGTAGGTTGATTATGACGATCCATATTATCCTGTATGGTTTCATGATTTGATCCAAGGTCCAGTAGCAAAGGTCACCACATCATCTATGTACTTCACACGAGGTTTCACTTTTCATACATATGAGTATGGGCGACGTCGGGCAACAAGCAACTACGGAATATGTGTGAAAGGTGAAACAGACTTTTACGGGATCTTGCAAGAGATTATTGAAGTGGAATTTCCAGGGTTGTTGAAGCTAAAATGTGTCCTCTTCAAATGCGAGTGGTTCGACCCGGTGGAGAACCGTGGTGTTCGGTTTAACAAATTTGGTGTTGTGGATATCCATTCTGGGAGAAGATATAACAAATTCGAGCCTTTCATCTTAGCTTCCCAAGCCGAACAAGTTAGCTTCCTTCCATACCCTCGCCTTCGAAGTTCTGGGATAAATTGGTTAACTGCTATCAAAATAACACCTCGTGGACGGATTGTTGCTGGAGAAGAACCACCTTTGCAAGAAGAAGATGCAATCAATGAAGTTGAGGTACCTGATCAACAAACTGATGAAATTCTTTTGATCGACCCGGATAACCGTCAATATGAAGATCTTCCCGAAGATGTGACGGATGAAGCACGTGAAGATGAGTTCGATAGAAGCGATGATGATCATTGTAGTGATGTTGATGAGAACTCAAACGATTCTTCATGATGTAAAATATGTAACAAATGTTGATTTTTATTAGAAGATCTTATTTTCATATGTGTATCAAATTCTATTTTATATAATATGCATTTAAAAAAAAAATTTGGAGTTTATGGTTTCAGTTGGAAAAAGAGGTTGAATGTGTAAAATATATGATAGTATAGATATGTAAGTTTGGGGTTTAGGGATTTTGATTTTCGGGGTTTCACATATTTCGTTGTAATTTCGTTGTAAAAAAAACGCGGACCTGGTACTTTCCTCGTAAAGTTTAGGTTCGTCGTAATTTCGTTGTAAACCATGAATCGGAGTTTAGGGATTTGATTTGTGGTTTCAAAGAGTCGTTGTAAACACGTCGTAAACCAAAAAAGCGGGCCTGGTACATTCGTCGTAATTCCTGAAAGCACGTGTCCTCGTAAATTCGTCGTAAACTGAAACACGGGCCTGGTATATTCCTCGTAAACCCAAAAACGCGGGCCTGGTACTTTCGTCGTAAACCCAAAAACGCGGGCCTGGTATATTCCTTGTAAATTTACGACGAATTTACGAGGAACGTGTTTTCTTTATATATGCAACGCCTCTGAACGAGGCTTCCTCGTTCATTCCTCACAAATCTCTCTCTCTCTCTAAGGTAACTCCTCTCTCTCTCTCTAGTTAGTTTTTTTTTATAATTAGTTTAGGTGGTTAGTATAGGGAATTAGTTTAGAGAATTAGTTTAGGGAATTAGTTTAGGTGGTTAGTATAGAGAATTTTTTTAAAAATAATTAATTAATAGTGTTGTGATTTTTAATTATTTTTTTTAAAAATAATGTAGATCATGGCTCCTAGGAAAAAACCACCACCGACTTATGATGAGATGTTTGGCGACGGTGCCGGGACGTCTTCTTCTTCCGGCGGCCGAGCATCTTCTGATGCCGTTCCGGACTCTCAGACATCTCAGAGAGTTTGGAGTCCTCCTCCCGCACCTCACATGGCTCCACCTCCGCCACCAGCAGCTCAGATGGCTCCACCTCCTCCACCAGCAGCTCCGCAGGAGCCCATTCCAGGAGTAGATGTTCATCCAGATTGCGGGTGCCTCCTCATGCACCATACGCAAGATATACAGTGGAGGATTTGCTTTCCGCGCCTGGACGGGAGGGTATGGACGTTTTGGACCCCGATAGACCGCCAGGTACTTATTGGTAAGTAAATTTATAATTTAAAAATTTCAAATCATTTTTATATATTTTATTAACAAGTTGGTTCAATTTGCAGGTTTGAGGCCAACAACCGTGTTTCCCGGAGCGTTTCAAAGACGATGAAGGGATACCTAGACGGAGCTTATCCAAACTGGAGCTTGACTCCAGATCACATCAAGACCACTTGGTTTAAACAGTTTGCGGTAATTTTTCAATTTTTTTTTTATATTTAATTTTATTATTTTTATTAGTTATTAATTATTAATAATTTCATAATTTTGTTTGTTTCAGCAAAGGTGGAATTGGTCCTTAGGAATCACCGAAATGGTGAAGAAGGAATTTGAGGCAAAGGCGAAGACTCGCCTTACCAACACGGTCTCGGATTGGAAGGATAAGTGGGAGATCTACGGCTATGACGGGAAGCCCACTGGGGTCACCAAGGATGTATGGGATGGCCTCATCGCCTTTTGGAAGCTACCCAGCTCAATCCGGAAGGCCAACTCCTGCTCCGCTTCCCGTAGGACCAAGGATAAAGACGGGAATTTGCCTATGCTCCATACCACCGGGCAAAAATCTCATGCCGGGATCCGTCTCGACGCTGTAAGTTTTAGTTGTAATATTTATTTTATTAATAAATTTGAATTTCAATATTTAATATTTTATTATTGGTTTTTGTAGTTTGAGAAGACCGGAGTCATGCCATCTTTGTCCGACCTCTTCAAGATGACTCACGCCAAACCAAACGGAACTTTTGTTGATCCTGCTTCCGAGAAGCTCTTCAACACTGTGGCTGCTCGGGTTGATGAGCGGGAGACGCAACTCACCCAGCAGTCTCCGGATGGATTACCCGTCAAATTGACGACGGAAGAGGTCGACATGATCTTCGAGGAGGTAAAATTTAAAAGCTTTAGTTTAAATTAATTTTACTATTTCAACAATATTAACTATTTAATATTATTTTTTGTAGGTCGCTCCAAGAAAGAAGGGCCGGACGGTGGGAATCGGTTCTGTCAACGAAGTCGCAAGGGCGACTTCGTCTTACTCTTCTAGACGGGCCCAAGAGACTTCTCAGATGCAGGCTCGATTGGATACCCAGCAGGAGCGTTTAGACTCTCTCGAGAACCTGTTGGATATTATGGCGATGGGGAACCCGACCATGCAGAGAGCGTTGGCGGCCAGACGAGAAGCTCTCGGGATGCAACAACGGGATCCCGAATCTACCGATCCAGTGGCAGCGGGAACGAGCGGAGAGGAACCGAGCGGGACCGGCTACTTTGATGATGTATCACTCCCGTAGATTTTTATTTTTATAATTTTGTTTTGTAAAATATTAAAACTTAAATTTTATTTATGGAATATTTATTTTCTAAACAATTGTTTTTTATTATTTGAAATTTTAATTTTTATAATTTCCAATTTTATTATAAATAAAAATAAAATAATAAATGAAATTAATTAATTAATATAATAAATAAAATAACGATGTAAATTCGTCGTAAAGTTTACAACGAATTTACATCGAAGTACTCGTAAATACGATGTAAACTATTACATCGAGTTTACAACGACAGAGATGTAAAGTCGTCGTAAATTTTACAACGAATTTACATCGAACATTTACGTGTATTTTACATCAAAATTTTTACAACTCCTTTACGACGAACCTTTACGAGTTAGTTACAACGAGTGTTTACGTGGACATTACGACGAATGCTTTCCTTCTCCTTTACGACGAATTCATTAACTCGTAACCGTTACGTGGCGTTTACGACGAATCTTCTTTTACGACGGACGATTAACAACGAATCGCGTTTCGAGGTAAATTCGTCGTAATCCTCCTTTTACAACGAATATCGCCCTGGTAAATAATATGTTTTCTTGTAATGTAAGAATATACCGTTGCTAAGCTTGAGTTTTTTAAAATAAAATATATTTATATATATAATTAATTTAGAAAATGAAAACCCGTTTATCAAACAAAATCAATTTTTTTTTTAACATCTGATTAATTATGTTATTTCAACAATGAAAATATTACATATACACCAATTTAATAGAATAAATGAATAAACAAGACAAAAAAATCGAATCTTAAAACATTCTATATTTGAAATCGAAATGCAAATATATATATATATATATATATATATGGCTCCATATGGAAAACAACATACTTCACGTAAAAACAGATGCAAATAAACCAGACTTTTTTAAATCTTTCGGAAAAAAAGTTAACCAGGCTTGCAGCAGCAAATTAATATCACACGGTGTTATCTGTTCTTCAAGTTGACGTGAACTAAAAGTTTTTTTTTTGACAAAATTGAACTAAAAGTTTCTCGAGTTCATGTTCACCTAACCCTGTCGAGAAGTTACTAATTAAGAAAACAAAGTCTTGCATGCAGACAGACGGCAGGATTGACACGGTGCATTTCTCTCTGTCGAGTCACCTCTACGACTTTTATCTTGTGGTAATTTTTGTCAAACATTGTTTATATTTTTTTGGTGTGAAGATAGATCCTTATTTTAGGTGAAGAACTTTTCTTGCCTCGATCTGTTTCATAACTTTTCTTTACAACTAAGAGTTTGGTGAAGAGTTGACGACTCGTCAAGGTCTTCACAACTTATTTAACGCGATTTTGTATTGTGAAGATAAATTGTATAGTGAATTACGAGTATGTATGTCAACTTATTCTGCAACACTTTTAGCAACAAAAAAAACAACTTATTCTGCGAGACTTGAAGTGTACGAAATGGGTAAAATCGTTTAAAATGGCCGAAATTTACTTTTGTTCACTAGAAAATGGACTAGTTTTGTTGTTTTCTTAATATCAACGTGTTCATTTACATATATAGAGTAAATACTCTTAATTCTATGGTGATTGGTTAGTTTCCACTTGGTTTCAAAATCACTTTATTCAAAAGTTTATTAATTGGCTTATGTTATTATATACACATATAGTTTGAGTAAAAAATTAAATAAGAAAAGGAACAAGAGAAATGCTACTTTGTCTAACGTAACAAAGGAAGTTTACCTTCTAGAAGAACTTTCTTGGGTGGGTCTTAAAGTGGTGGCGCATCGTAACTTCATGGCCACGGTGTTGACGGCGTCGTATCATTAACTCTACCTTTGGTCCATGTAAGACAGTGCGTCCCATCTTCCTCGAGATAATTTCTCCTATCATTTTTGCGAAGTTTATTCAGCTTAGTCACTTGTCCCAAAGTCTTTAGGAAAGTAACATTTTTGAAAATTTATTATGGATTGAAAATTTTGAAATAGAGCTTTTTTTTTCTGACAACAATAAATAAACTAAGAATTCCCTATCAGATCAGCAAACCAAGCCGGCAGAAAAGAATCGACATAAACCGTAGCTGAATGAGAACTTCTTACACTCCGTGCAAGTTTGTCCGCCATAATGTTTTGTGCCCTTAGAATATATACGATCAAAAACGCATGGAAGAAAGTCTTACTGCGTTGAAATTCCTCCAAATGTGTAGTAAAAACGGCGAGTCTCCAGGTGTCGACACCATCTTCACCAATTGAGAGCAGTCTGTTACAAAAACTACATCCGAGAACTGCAGGGTTATCATGCACTCCATAGTCCAAATCAACGCTTCACCTTCAGCATATGTAAAGGTGACAAGCTTCTTCGGAGATTCATCGCGCCCATCATCTTCTCAGTTGAATCAAAGGTTCGACATAACCATCATTGACCCGTCCATTTATCTTGCTCTCGCTACGCACCATCAACATAACGGATTCTAGCGCGTCTGAAACTACGTAAATCCAGAGACGTTGTAACAGCCCCTGGCTGCTGGGTAATCGGATTCTGTGCCTCAGCCCATAAGGTCCCTTCTATAACTGCAATTCGCATAATTTCCTATGGATCCCCATTTCTATTTTTATACACCTTGTCATTCCTATTTTTCTAAATATACCAAAGAATCCATGGAAAATAACTAAAATCATAATCTTTAGGAAGTCTCCAAAAGAGATATCCATATTGGTAAAGATAGCGGGTGAAGGAAAAATTCCTGGAGGAGATGTGATCATAGAGAGAGCCCACACGTGTAATGCTGGAGGACATTCAAAGAGAGTATAATTGATACTTTCTTCCTTTGCTCCACACAAGCTACATCGTATATCACATTCCATCCCCCTAGTCTTCAAATTCTTAGTTACTGGAAGAGTTCCAGAAAGAATCTGTCAAAGAAAATGTTTCAACTTCGGTAAGCACCTTAGTTTCCACATATAAGCAAACAATGGTTTTGATATTTGGACTGTACGAGACCAAACTTGTAACCACATTTGGGAATAATGTTTCCGTTTGATATCTTGGTTTAACAGTATACTTTCCTGATTCCGTAAAACTTCAACATAATGAATATGGCCTCTTGTATCTGCTTATCGCCAGACCTCTAATGATTGTAACATCCTTCAGATGAAAGTACTCATTAAGTAAATCCACATTCCATGAGAAGATACCCTGGGTAATTAAATGCTCAAACTTGAGCTCCGGGTCTAAGAACTGATGATGATTTTTTGGTAGTGCTGATCTCGGGCAAGGAGTAGGGATCGAGGGGTCACTCCATAAGGAGATAGATTGTCCTGATCTTACTCTTTTGATTAGCTTTTTTTAACCAGAGATCGAGCTGAAAAAATACTTCTCTACACAAAGGAGGATAAGTAAGATTTGTGAAGATCCAAAGGATATGTATTCCTAAAATACATGCCTTTAAAAACCTTTGAGAATAGGCAGAATGGATTGCTATCAACCACCAGAATTGTTTTGCCAACAAAGTTGTGTTGAAATCCTGAAGGTCCGTAAAACTTAAGCCTCCTTCGTCTTTATGTTTACAAACTTTATCCCATGAGAACCAATGAATACCTTTCTTATTTTCCCCTCTTCCCCACCAAAAATGTGCCACTGTGCTAGTAATCTTTTCCGTTATCCCTTTTGGGAGTCTGAAACAAGACAACATGATTTTGGAATTGGAGATGCCACTGATTTAATCATGACTTCTTTACCTCCTCGCGTAAGAAACCGTACGGTCCAGCTAGCTATTCACTCTAGAATTACTCTTTCATTTAAATAACCAAAATTTTGTTTTTTTGATCCTCTTAAACTCTCTGGAATACCCAAATAAGTGTCCATTCCTCCCAAGTTGGTAATTCCTAACTGGTTTTGAATCTGATTTCGCAACACATCAGCAACCGCCCAAATTGAATCAAGGATTTCGAGAAATTTATCTGTTGGCCCTAAACAACCTTATAATCTTTAAGCAATCGCAGAATAACATTACATTCTTCCGCTATAGCTTTACAAAAAAAAACAGATAGGGGGATATTGGATCTCCCTGTCTCAGTCCCCGCTCCGTAACAATCAGACCTTTTGGTTGTCCATTTAAAAGAACCTTATAATTAACCGAGGATAAACACTTCATCATCAAGGAGGCCCATGCCCCTGAGAATCCCATCTTTAACAATAACCGATGTAAGAACTGCCACTCTACTCTATCATATGCCTTATTCATATATGTTTTTATCGCCATAAATTTTTCCTTACAAGAATTACTAGTACGCAACCTATGAAACATCTCCTGACCTATAAGAATATTATCCGAAATTAGTCTACCTGAAACAAAAGCTGACTGAGTCTCCGATATTAAATTCGGCAGTAATCCTTTAAGTCTCTGACATAAAACCTTCGAAATTATTTTATACCCGACTGTACAAAGACTAGTAGGTCTAAGTTCTGTCATCCGATTTGGTCTCGCCGTCTTAGGTATGAGACAAATATTGGTTAAATTTAAACGATCATCTAGAATCCCCGATGTAATAAAGTTATTGACCATATCAACCACATCGTCCTTAATAATCGACCATGACTGTTGATAGAACAAATCAGTCATCTCATCCGGTCCCAGAGCTTTCTCTGGATGCATCATGAAAAAACCTTCCGTACTTCTTCCTCCGATGCCCGGGCCATAAGCCCACCATTTTGATCCTCTGTGACCAGGTTCAGGACTTCTTCCAGAAAGCCATCAAAGTTTGAGGGGGAAAATGATCGAAAAAAATCTTGAAAATACTGAATAGCAACACTTTCCACCCCATCTTTCGAATTAACCCAGTTACCTTGTTCATTATATAAACCAATGATCATGTTATGGATTCTTCGTTGCTTTGTAAGAGCATGGAAATTTTTTGTATTTCTATCTCTACATGTACGCCAATTAGTCCTACTTTTTTGTTCCCAGTAATCTTCCTCGTCTCGATAAGCTTCTTTTAACTTACGAGATACCTCCATCACTTCCTCTTCAGATTTAAGAGGATCGTTCTGGACCTCTTCAAGGGTTTTTTTAAATTATTTATCAAAGCTTTTACATATGGAGGGTTCTCTTTTCTCCAAACCGAGATTTCATGTCGACAATTATGGATACGATCCACCACCTTTAAGTTTTGTCCTCTACGGTTCGATTCCAACCTCTCAAAATTGCGTCCATAAGTCTGTCCGTCCCAATCCACCTTTTATCAAACCAAAACTGTTTCTGGAACTTAATGATTTTGTGAAATAGAGCTCTTTATGATAAATTAAATTATTATACCGAATTTTTTAAATTTTAATAGAGATTACAATCTACTACTAACGAACATATAGAAACTAAACTAAACTAAAATGCTAATTCACAGCAACACTAACACTAAAACAAATAAGAGAAGTTGAAACGCCAACGAAGCGAGCTTAAACCAAAAATGGTAAGGATTGAGAAGACTAAATGGTTTCCATGAGTTACGAGGAAAAATTCTTCAAACCTTGACAATACGGTGTAGATGCAAAGATCAGATGGACGTTCTGATACAGAGGCAAGTACATCAGCGAATGGAGCAGAGTCTGCAACAGAGAAGTGTACGTGCGGATGAACAAGTCAAGATGAAGATCACGACTTGAAGAATGGATTGCGGACCAAGACAGAATTAATGCATTGACATCTTGGGGAGTAAGGTTGAAGAGATTCACCTTGGAGAAAGAAGATCTCACGATGGAAAGTTTTTAAAGGCTATGGAGAAGCATTAAGGGAACTTACCTTATTTGGGTAGATAGTAAATATTGGGTAGATAAGCGTGGATAGCCGACTTGGCTGTATTGTATATATAGTCACACTCAACCTGTGGATTAGGGTTGTGAAGAGAATTGTATTCTTAGCATAAGAGTGGAGTTCGCTAAGCTCGTAAGCGAGTGAATAACACTAAGGGCTAAGGGGGAGAGGTTCGAGAGATCTTGTATTCGATCTTAGGACGTGTGAGGCTAGGTGAACAAGTCAAGAAGGGTCTTGATCTTGTTTGAGTTCTGTTTAAAGAGAGACTTGTTAGTTCGCTTTAAAAGAATACTAGTAATAACACATATCTTTGTAGAGATATTCTCTGGTGTACTCTGTGCTTTACTGTGTGGGTTAGTTCTTGCATTTACATACAGTTCGTATAGATTTCAAGAAGAGAACCGAACTCTAACCACTTCGACAATCAAAACACACAATTTTTCTAACCAACCTGACATTAACATAAATGTAATGCCCCGATCGTCCATGCCTGCTCATTCGGCATGTGGGCTCTCTCATGTGTGACGGGCGATGTTTTAATTTTTGTAAGTCTAAAATTTATGTTGATTGAGCTTACAATCACCACATGACCTTTTTCGTGTGTTCGCATCGCTCACACAGTATCGCGAATCACTTCTTGCATCCATCATTCCACTACTCTAGGTCAAGCACATTTAACTCTAGAGTTTTAACCACATATGTGCCGGAAAAGGTAAGTGTTTTTAATGATATAGGTAGTCAACTTAATTCTCTTAAACCTTTTTCAGATATCACAACTCGTGATGTTAAAATAACAGTATGAAGAACTGAAACCATTCATGTAAAACACTCAGACACATCCACTGAACTGAGAGCATGTATAAAGTAAGCAAACCTATAAAAAGCACAACCTGTAGAGCAACCTCTGCCAATATAGAAAGCAAATGGACATAAACTGCATCGAACAGAGAGCCTGTATAGAGCAAACAGACCTATAAATAGCACATCTACTGAAAGAAAACTGGATTTTTAACTGTCAGTTTATCTCCAAGCAGACAAATGAGGTCGTCCTAGGTAAGAAAATAATCGCCACAAAGAAACAAAAGGAGAAAACCAAGTAAAGTGAACACCACAAATATTGAAAAAACTCTTAACATTATATACGGTTGAGAGAACCACTAACATAAACTGCGACAGCCAAAAACGAGATCAGGACAAACACAATGCCATGTGCGGCTACCAGAGACCATAGCAGAACAGGTGAAAAATTCATCCTACAAATAATTTCCATGTGTTAGTACCCAAAATCACTGGTAATACCAAAGCCAAAACAAGAGAATTGGAGTTGCAGGAAACCCATATCCGAGATTCATCAAAAAGACTAAGCCTCTAGCAGCCACATACCAGATTAAAAGAATGGAGGTAACGTAGATAGACGCTCCAAAGCCAAAGATAATAAAATTGTCGAGATCTAGAAAAGAATCATGGACAAAAACATTATAATATAACTAGAGATAAACACGGCGAGAAGTACATAACATCCTTCAATATTACCAACAACGTCAATAACATTATAAATATACGCCAAACACGTCTGATCTGAACTTTCAGCTCTACCGCAACACAAGAAAAAATTACGAAGATGACATAATAAAAATAAACAAGAGTTCTAACAGCTGCGAAAGGACACAACAGTTGTAGGAATATAAATTTTCGTAGACGGAAAATCTAGAAAAAAGGAAAAATATTTTATTAAAAAGGTTTACTCATATTAATTTCGAGACTATCTAGAAAGTTTTGCAAAGACTTTTTTTGTTAAATAACCAATTAGCTAATCCTTTTCTAATTTAACTATATGATATATTTTAAGAGTGATTTAGGGGAATATACCCATTTGAGGTCCAAATTAAAAGATTGCTAAACGATTGATATAAGGAGCCCATTACCCACCATTTGGGTTTAATTTTGACCCAAAAGCCCCTAGCCTTGTCACGATAAACGGTGGCATGCAGACTGCTCTGACACCCGAAGATATGCTTTCGGATTTATTAGACTCATGTCAATGATATTAGGTCTGCAGCTATTTTGATCTCAACCAAATGTTTACACGGGAGATTGTGCAACAAAGTGGATGCTATCGAAGGAGTTGCTTCGGAAAGGTAAAAGGAGAACACAACTTGTGTGATGTCTCTTAAATATATAGGTAGAGTGGAAATCAGAAATAATCAGTTTGGGTTACATTCGCAGAAAAAAGGGAGAGAACGAGAGCTGTGATTTAAAGGTCCGAAGATCAGAGTTCAGTTGACAGAAATTGTTTTCTCTCTAAACTCAGGTAAGAGTTACGGCTTCGATTTCTGACGGCGTAACCTTTTAGAGATTTCGAATGCGGAAATATTTTGCAAAATGATAAAACTACATACTGCATATACAAACCCTAATACATGTATTTGCCATTCATGGGAAAGCTTAGTAAAAATGGTTCAGCTCGTGAGGTTGGTTGTTGGTGATTGGGAGAGGGGAGCTCAAGGTATGTGGAGGTTCAACACAAACCACGTTGAGTCCAAATACAATGTCCCACTCAAAGAGAACGAAAGCTACGGTTCTCTTGTGCCTACCGTTAAAGAAAAGTATAAGCTTGATCAGTTTCTCTTACCCACCGAGCCTCTTTTCACTTACGAGTTACCCGACTGGATGAAAGAATCAGGTGAGTACACCACATCGCCTTTGGAGATCAAAGACAGTACACCACAGCGCCTTTGGAGATCAAAGACGACGGGGACGTGGAGGTTTCATGGCCGTCAGAGTTGACTGTGTGTGGCTAGAGCTTTATGTGACTTACGGAAATGTTGATGTTGACCGTTTTCGTCGTTTAAGAGCTTTGGAAGAGGGCCTGATACTTACCGCGAACCCGAGACCTGATTTTCAGCCATTAACACGTTGGCGAGGTAAAACTACAAATACGATAAATGGATTATATGTATTTTCATTACGGTTAAAAATTATAATACTGAGAAATAGTTTTGTAAGAAGCCAATATAATGACGCACACGCTACATGTTAACAGGGGCAATAGAAAGGTGTTATTTATTAGCTATCGAGGAGGTGTTGATGGAGATATGCACGACCGAGGAGCTGACAAAAATAAAAAGGCATTCAGAGGCTCTAACTCGAGATCTGGAAGACGATGATGAGTTCATCATTGGAAGCGATTCAGGGTCTTCAACAGACTCCTCTTCACCGCCATTCACGGGGGATGATCCACCAGCTACAGGGGGCGTGATAAGACTTGAAGATGTCACCGAAACTTTAAACAAAGGAGAAGGTGCAGTGTTAGATAAAGGAAAGTCGATCATGGCCCAAAACAGTGGTGGGATCTTGGGAAATGTAGGAGGACCAGGAGAGGGAGACTCTTGTAAGAGTGGCATTGGACCGAAACTTGGGGACATTGGCCTTAATGCTAGGTGAGTAAGGTTTATAATAAATACTGAGTACTAAAAGTGTATATTTTCATAGTAAAGAAAACATATAAGTTAATCAATAATAGCTAACATCAAAAATTGCAGGTAACGCATGACATGACAGTGACCATAACAGACTCTTTTTAAAAGGAAATGCAAAAGAAATAGAGGGTGATCTTAGCGTTATCAGGAATCTCACCCAGGAGTTCAAGGAATCAACGCCAATGAATATCCCGCGCCACTTGTCAGAGGAGTTCCATTTGAAGGAGACCCAGATGACTGCCAGATAATTGGTATGGCAATTGGCGATGTGCTACTTTTATTTATAGCAGATAAAAAGTTAATTTTTTGGTAGCAAAGTTTCTATCGATACGATTACTCGTGACGGTTAAAGATTATAATAAATTGCAATAAATTAAATTTGCAGAAGGATCCGACTTGGAATCAAAGGAACATCTAAGGGTTATGCAGGTATTCGAGAATAAGGAGGCGTTCAAGCTCCATATGACCAATACGCGATCGCTAACAAATTCAGGTATCTGGTAAAAAGATCTGAGCCGGGTAACTGCTTGAATTCGTCAGAGAAATGTGCGGATGGCGAGTTTACGCAACAAAAATGGGGGGGGGTGTCCTAGGTTCGAGATAAGGACCCTTGAATCATAGCACTCATGTTCTGTCGCTGACTGCTGGGCCTTCAGGAATCATGCCACAGCATCTGTGATCGGAGGGATGATGAGGCAGCACTACGGGGGTGGGAGTGGGACTGGTCCATGCCCAGGGGCACTAAGGGAACTAATGCATACTGATCATAGGGTTCCCATCTCTTACTGAAAGGCATAGAAGTCCAGAGAATCTTCTATTGATCAAGGTCTAGGGAGCTTTGAGCCTGCTTATCTGTCTTTGCCATAATACTTGGAGCAAGTTGCAACTGAAAACCCATGTTTTACTGTGGCGTTGGAGACAGTTCCAGCCCCAGATGGTGCTCAGTGGTTCAAATATCTATTTCTCGCTTTCAGCGCAAGCGTCCAAGGCTTCCCGTACATGAGAAAGGTGGTGACTATCGACGGCACACACCTAAAGATGAAGTACTCTGGATGTCTTCTCACAGCAAGTGTACAGGACGGGAATTTTCAAATATTCCCAACCGGCTTTGGGATTGTGGACTCCGAGAATGATCAGTTGTGGGGTTGGTTCTTCACCAAGCTTCAATATGTGGTCCTTGACTCCTACGATTTGGTTTTTGTATCTGACCGTCACACATCCATCTACTCAGGCATTCGACGGGTAAGCCTTTAAACTAGTGAGCTATAATTATGGAAACAACTTAGAGTGAAAGATCTGAGATTATCGTTAAAATAAGAAATTATGTGTTACTTTATCAAGTGGCATCTACTAATGTTATTAACCGGCATTAGACTACATATTTTTAAGGACTATATATTATCTTCATTATTTAAAATTTATTCAATATGTTAGTCATTACTGATATACTTGTTAGTCAATGCATCTACGTGCTTCATTCCGTGGATGTGACTATAAATATATATTATTTTTATATAGATAACAGCTATATAAAAAGTTATAGATCAAAGCAACGTCTGGAATAAATATGTTTGCATGACATTTTTTTCTGGTGGTTGCTGAATATTTTCTTGCCTCAGGCATCTCAAGAGAAATGTGCAAACCATCTTAAAAAAAAGCACCTTCGGTACCTTATAGCCAGAGCAGCAAGAGCTTTCCGTGTGGAGTTACTTCTACATACATTTCAACGAGATGATTGATATTGCATGATCCGACTACCTCATCAGGATAGGCTTCGAGCACTGGGCAAGATCGCACTTCGAGGGGTCAAGGTACAACATAATGACCAGTAACTTAGCCGAGTCTCTCAATAACGCCCTCTCAACAGCAAGGGAGTACCCCATAGTGGCTCTGATCGAGTACATTAGAACAATTCTTATGGGTTGGTTTTCAAGCAGGCGCACAACTGCTACAACTAATGGTAGCGCGTTAACTCCGAAAGTAGCTGTTATCGTGTCTAGGAACTTCACAGTGTCTACTAGATATGCTATCCGCCACATTATAAACGCAGAGTATGAAGTGCGTGATGACGGGGGGATCGATCTTCCATAAGGTTGATCTCGAGAGAATGAAATGTTCTTGCAAGAAATTTGACATGTTAGCCATCTCTTGCACCCACGCTGTGGCCGCTGTTGTAAACGGGAAGCATGATGTGGAGAGGCTAGTAGCTAAGGAGTACACCACTGCCTACTGGAGGTTGGCTTATGCAGGGAGCATAAACCCGGTAAACCCAGCAATTGTCACAGACGTGCAAGCAGGAATGAGGCTTCTCCCTCCAAGCACCTGTAGGCCCACAGGGAGACCAAGAAAGGCATGATTCCCATCAGCCGGTTAAATCAGGGTATGATAAGTATTTGCTTATTGAAATTATTATTACAGGATAAGACAAGTTTTAACGGTTAAATATGTTTTTGACGACAGAACACATGAGTTTTGAAGAGGGACATGAATTGTAGCAGGTGCGCCGGTTATGATCACAACCGCGCAACCTGTAAAATGCCTATCTAATCAAGTATCTCTAATTAATAGGAGTCGCAGCGGATTGTAGGATGGTCTTTTGAAGGTCAGATCGGGGGTGATCTTGTTTTTCTATGTAATATGTTAAATATGTTCCCCTAAGATGTTTTTTAGTTGACAAATATGTAAGTACGACTAGAGGGTGGAATAATGTTGCACTCCAATGTAAGACTCGAGCCTATTAAGTGGTTGTGTTGAATGAAAATGATAGCACTTCCACAATGAGTTGGCTGTTACGTATTATATTAGTATATAATATATTTCTAATCCAAGCTTATGTTTGGGTATAGAATGTGACTATTAGTATATGTTAAGATGATTGAAACAGTGTATCACATAGAATACTTGTTTGTATAAATTAAGACAACCAATTCATAGCTTATAAATTTTTCTATAATTGAATTTATAGATAAGGTAGAACCGTGAACGTGGGCTGCATATCTAATTGTTTACACAGAACCTTATATTGTTAGTCTCTAATGAATTATTGTTAAATATTTAGGTATCGATAACAAATAACTTAACGGTTAACATGGTTTAAACAAGAGATACAATAACGTGTATTTGAAATAACATAAGTTCTAAAATAAAAAGTGGCTTCAACAACATAGATTAGACACAACATGTGTTTGTGAATCAAATACTAATCACTCCCCATTACCACACTCGATCGTATCACTTGACTTGAGTTACCTGAAAAACTTCACTACTAACTGTTTCGCAGCACCTGACAAAACTCTAGGCATTATCGTCTTGCACGCATCAACTCCTCCATCCTTGTGAGCCTCGATAAGAAGAACAGTCATCACACCCGCGTCTGTTGGGGGGGAGGTTTGAGGGATACCTTTGCACCTAGAAATCGTAAAAGACTTAAACGGTGCAATTGTTTCCCCCTTACTGGCTGCATAAGGTATGTATGGCAACATGTTTGTTACATGTGTCAGCTCCTTCCTCATTAGACCGTCACTCATCAGTGATATGTTGCAATCAATCACATGAACAACACATGCCTTGAAGTCTACGCATGCCTATACCCAATGCTGCTGGTCAATGTTAAATAGAAAGTATAGCCTCCCTTTAAATCATGCTTTGATGCAGCTCAGCGCGTCACCGTTAAACTTAAACTTCGGACGATTCTTCACTGTGGTCATGACAAACCTAGAACGATGAGACATTAGAGTTTCCGGAAGTGTGGAGTCTGCTACAATTATCAGGTTCTGCGATTCGGATAGTTGGCTGTTAATGAATGTCATTAGAGAGTCCATCACCTAGCAAGACCATAATAAACATAAACAATATTATACACTGAGTGGAGAAATAATAGGATGCAAAAATTCAGAAACTACCTTTGGTGCCATTTGAGTTAACCTAAGTGCAATATCTAGGAAATCAAAGGTGCTGATGGAATACTCCCCCCCCCCCCTCCCTATGTTGATGGATATGCCGGTTTGAACACAGTTAAGAAAGACGTAGCTGAAAAACTAAAAATTATCAAATATATAAATATGTAGTATATAACTAGATTTATAACTTACACCATCATAGTGACCTGCTCAAGAACCTCCAAGTAGTGGTGTTTCAGGTCTCTCATAAAGGTCATCCACCAACTATGGTTGGGTCACACTTGAAAGCATCCAATTCTGAAGGCGCAACACGAGACCTTTTGCTTTTCCTAGGCTCTATTGGAGCCTTAGCTGGCTTGGGCAATGGAAGAACATACTCCAGAGGCTTTGCGTTGAAAACTACTGTGGTGGGATCAGCTGGGAAACCCCGACGCCAATCGAAAAGGAGGGAGCATCAACCGAAGCCACAATAACCATAGAAACAACTTAGGCGTGTAAAACAGCCCTTCCATGGAATTTCAGATAACAATCGTAAAGACGTATCACATTTTCAACATCAACGACTGTAGTTTTACCTGAATTTGTGGAGGTATATGAACGTCATGGTCTGCATCCACCTCTGAGTCTTCAATACCACTGTCCTGTAATCAGAAGCAGATATGTTGTTTCATAATAAAGATAGAACTCCATAGACGAATCATAAATACGCACTACTGAGATACAAATACAAAAAGCATTAAGACCCATTACAACAACCTGAACAGGGTTCGCATCTCCGATGTGACTTTCCGAAACACCACCCGGTAAAATTGATGTGTCCAGCCGCCTGTCATATAACGTGAATTTTAGCAAGTCATGTACATAAAAAGATTAAAAAATATCTTAGCAGTTACCTATGTATTGTCCGACACCGGCTGGAGATCACTGATAACCTTCCTGATAGCATCATCATGATCAATGTTGCGTACTATTACATCTTTTTTCCTAGTGATCACTCCACTTTGTTTGTTGAGATCCCTCCTGATTGGTTGATGTGTCCCTTCCTCCATATCAATTTGGGTGGTGTTACATGGGTTAATCGGCTCGGGGTTTCCAATGCGATCACACACAGAGTTGATAACAGCATCATGCATTATAGAGATCTTATCCACAACACGATTTACAATCTTGCTCTCCATCCCTAGAATGGGGTTGATAGCTATCTTCAACTGAGAGATCCTTTGGCCAAAGTTCAGCCCCAAAAACATACTCTTCATCTGCAAGTCAACCCGAGTATACACCCTATCAACAATGCCACTGATCTCATCTTTCAATAGCGTCGACACCATGTTAGCAATGTTAGTACTAGCGTTTGATCAACTGTGTCTGCCTCGTTGTAATCACCAGAGTTATCCTTGTCATTCTTCTCCTTCGAGTCTTTCTCCTTCTGCTTCATACTCCTCAAACGGCTATGTCTGTGGCGGTAACCTCCCTTAAACATCTTCTTTTTGAAGACATAGCAATTAGCCACAAGCTCAACCAAGGAATCGACCAAAGGGTCCTCCAGTTCATCGGGGCATCCTAGGTCAACCTCAAGTACCCACTCCTCGTGTGGTGCATCAAGAACAGACCGACCACGCACCAACAGAATACATTATAAAACAGATTTTAGCAGTTAAAATTAAGATTAGCCACGACCAACCGAATTAACAACTACAAAACAATTTCACACTTACCTTGGACTCAAGATCCGTGCCCTTCGCGTGCGCTAGAATTAAGACGAATTTAGCATTGCAGTTTGCTTTCTCCACCCCAGATGGATCAGAAACCTCCACATCATTCTCCTTTTTGTGCTATTCACCTTCGTTGTCCGATTCTTGAACAATTACTGGAGCATTCGGAGTCACTTCTTCTTTGAGAGCAGGAACAGCGGCGATCATCACTAATTGAATGGAGTCTACATATCCTTTAAGAGCAAAGGAGTCATGAGCTAGGGCTATCTCATCATTCTTCAATAGGGATGACATTAGTAACTGAAAAAAAACACACGCCCCCAGGGGTAAGCCATGAATTCGTCTAGGTTGCGGATCAACTCCACATGCTCTGTGTTGATCGTCGGCGTGTGTGAAGAAGGTAGCAGTACTGAAGTGACAATAGCAAGACATGCAAACTTGATTCCTGTCTCACTGTCTTTCACCTTCTTGTTCTTCAGCATATCGACAATCATCTCCACTGAACAAGACTTGAGGGATCCAAAGAGCTCATTACAGTATGGTTTCTCATTTAGAGGGTTTTTTTCCTTTTCCGACTCTTCGAATTGGGAAGCTTCCCACAATTAAGCCCGGTAACAATGGTGAACTCTCTCAATGATACCCAAATAGGAGTTCCGGCAAACAACACCCAGATCTCGTACTTTTTACTGGTCTTCAATCTCCTAGCAAGAATAAAATATCCGAAGGCACCGGAGAAAGGAGGATTATCATCTAAGGCAATTACCTTTGTGAATGATGATTTTTTAAAAGAAGTCGAGTTTATCAGGAGAGATAGCTTCGAGAATCGATTATGTGCATTTTATCTTATGGTAGGAATTGACTCTATAATCCGATAGTTCTTCACTGGCGGCGAATATTCTGGGAGGAAACTCCGGAGTCGACATTCTCAATAAAAAGTTTTAAGGAACCACCAGACAGACTGTAAATTTGGAGGAGAGGGAGGGTGAAGAAATATATAATTGTGAAGGTGAGTTTTCAGCAAAGAAAAAAGTGTTTCTCGAAGAAAAATATTACGAATGTGTATCACTGGAGAAAAGGAACCGTCACTTACTTTGATAACATCCTATACAATTATGTCTATTCTCTCGCTTGTCAAAAAATATGACGGATAACTTCTCTCAGAATTTTAAATCCGACATGATTACATGTTTAGCTCGCAGGCCTAATATCCCAATTAGTTTAAAAAAAATATAAAAACAAAATTGTCAAAAAATGAAGGAGGAATTAACAGGGCACAAGTCTAATTACTCGCTAGTTTGGGTGTAGGAATCCAATTTTCTGATTTTTTAATGTTCTATAGAATTAAAAAAACCACATGTGAACGTTTGAGCCGTGGAGTATTACGACACATTTGACTATCATTTTTTTCCAAAAAAAAAACGGGCAATAGTTTTCTTATAAAGAAATTAAATAATTCATCACGATATCTTGTGATTTTTTTATATAAAATAATGCTCCAGGAAATCAGAATCGAGGCACGTGGGTGTAAATTTGCCTATAATTTCCAACTAATCTACCTAATCCACTGTTCGTTTATTAATGAAAAAACTGTTTAGCATTTCTCCTTTTCGTTCCTTTTCTTTGAGAACCGAAGGAAACGTCAACCTTGTTTATTCTTTCTATAACCTCCAATATATTTCTTACTATGGAAGATTTTTCAGAAATGTGTTATATAAGATTTATTAATATACATTTCAACAACTCGGACATAAGAAATCGTAAAATAAATAAATAGAAAAAAATAAAAAAAACAACAGTACATCAAAACGAAGAAAATTTATCACATTTTGAGGAGAAAATGAATATGCAAACAGTATTTCACTACAAAAAATGAGTTTTAATAACATATTGGAATAGCATTTTTTCGATTGTGTTATGGTTAAAATATCATTAACTTTTAGATAGCGTTTGCGAAAATACAAATGTTATGTTAAGTTACATCAATTCTGTAAAACACTTTCTCGAATATAGTATACATAGCACTTTTAATTCCAAATGTTATCTATAACTAAAGTGGGAAATAATTGATTTTCCTTCTCACATTTATTTCACTTTCTCTAACACTCCATTTATTAGCCTCCAAAAATCATAAACCCTAAAATCTTAAACAAAATTTTAAACACACCTAAACTCTAAATAAAAACTTTAAACTCTAGTATTTTAATATCAAATCTTAAATTTAACTTAAAATTAAAAAAATAAAATTAAAAATTGCTTCGTTTTCAAAAGTTAATCGCAAATCTTAATACCTTTAACCTTTAACCCTATACTCAAACATCTATTCTAAACTCATAACTTTAAATCTAATAAATAAAAACTTTTCAAACTTAAATCTAATTCTTAAAATAAATTTAAACTTACTTTCAAAGTTTAACTTAATATCTTAAATCAATACCCCCAATACCTATATATATATATATATATATATATATATATATATATATTCTAAATTAACAACAAAGCTTAAACTCTAACTAAAAGTATTTAAAACACTAATATTTTTATATCATTAGTTATATAAATATAATAATGAATAAATTAAATATATATAAAAGTAGACAAAAATATAATTAAAATTACTTAAATAAATATTAAAATTAAAAAAAATTAAAAAAACCTTTTTGTAAGAATATTAGGCCATTGATCAACATTAAATCAAAAGCCACAAACTTTATAATATTTTAAACTCTAATACACTAATATCTTTATAATATTTTAAAATTTAAACTAAAATATTAAATATAAAAAAAATTTATAATAAATCTTTTCAAAAATTAATTTCAAACCGTATCTATTTCCAAACTTTAACCCGAAACCCTAAACCACATACTTTGACCTATACCTTAAAACATTAAACTTCAAAATTTAAATAAAATTTAATTAATTATATACCATAAATTATAACGACAAATGCTAAAACTCTAATGTTTTTGTTATTTAACAATATAATCTTAAATCTTATATCTATACCCTAAACACTATATACCAAACCCTAAACTCACTAAATTATATACCCTAAACTCTAAACTTCATATTTAAACCACACATCCAAAAATCAACATAAAATCTAAGTTTTAAAATTTTAAACTTTGTCAAAATTAGGTTTATACGTTTAGTTAGTACAAGTTTAGGTTTAAGCTTGGTTTAGTTTGGTTTATTTGGTTTAATACCTTTTCTAATTAGATGTATTTTTTTATTTGTAAATCATATTTTTTTCTCAACCAATTTAATTATAAATCAATTGAAATAATAATAAAAGTTTAAATATATAAACCAGATTAAATTTTTAATTCTGTTTTTAAATTTAAAAAATTAACAAAAATAAATAATTTTAATGTAAATAATAATAAATAATACTCTATTAATAAATATTAATTTCACACAGAAAATAGCTATACTATATGACAATAAGATAGTAACGCCAAAATTTTTATCTAACGGACAAAGATATAGCGCTTCATAAACCGTTATCGTTTCGTTAGATAGCGTATTTCGTCCGTTAGTAAAGCTCATTTTTGTAGTGTTTACATCATTTTTTAATTTTGAATGAATGCTATTCACAAACTCATTTTGATGTTAAACTTTTTATTTGCATAATAATCCTTTAATTTTGATAAAACTTTATTTTATGCATAAAAATATTTACACAAAACATTATCTTTAAATTTTTTGTCTAATATATGTACACACTATTTAAACTTCTTTAACTTATACTTTAACAATGATATAATACAATAATAAGCAGTAACATTAAAAACATATAACTAATATAAAATTACAAAACACATACAAACCTAACACAGTATAGAAAATGCTTTGATTTATTATTCGTGGAAAATATAGTAATAGTATTATTTAAATAAAATCATATTAGTGTATGTTGGTTACATAATTTTATTAGTGCAATTATAGTTTATTTTAGTAATGTTAGATTTTAGTTTAAAATTTAATCTTTTAAAATAACTGAACATAATTTTAAATACTATCAAATAAAAGATGTTATTTGCAATATATAAAAAGTTAAAAAAATAAATATTATTACGAATTGAGGGGAAAAAATAGAATAAAAGTTATTGGAGTAAATCATAAACTCATTTTGAGAGAAAATTACAAACCATTGGAGATTCTTTTATTGATTACACATCAAAAGAATTTGCAAGTTTTTTTGAATATATTCTTTTCACATTTACATATTCTCTCGTATTGACTTTGTTTCTTGACGCAAATGTTTTTTTAAACAACTATTTCTTGCGATCATTTATACTGAACAGTTTATTAGAATGAAAGATTGTAAAGAACTTAGTTCAATCATTGAACAACATGTATATTTTATCTAATCTTACTGTGTATATCTATAACATTATTTGAAAAGTGAATTTTTTTATTTGTCATGTTTACTAGAATTTTAAGTATTTTTTCTTATTTATCATGTTTTTATGTTATTTAAATTTATGAGTCATCAATTTAAATTTATATTGAATCTAATAAAATAAGTAGAAATAAGGATTATGATAGCGTTCTAAATATTTTGTTCCATAGTTTTAGGTAATTTTAATTATTTTTCATGTTCTTATGATTTTGACTGATGAATCATCACTTTAAACTAATACTATTATTTAAGTAAGTTATTTTGATTATTGTCATGTTTCCATAGTTTTAGTTAATTTTTCTTATTTGACATGTTTATATGATTTTAATTGATGAGTCGTCAATTAAAATTTAAATTATTATTTGAATTTAATAAAAATAAGTCAAAATAAGGATTCTGATGGAATTCCAAATATTTTTCCCATATTTTAGTTAATTTGCTTATCTGTCATGTTTTATGATTTTTGATTGATGGGTCATCAGTTTAAATTTATAATACTATTTAAATTTTATAAAATAAGTAGAAATAGGGATTGTGATAGAATTCAAATATATAATTTATAATTTGTTATAATGAAATAATATTATATTTGATTGCAGTTTATATGATTTTCATCTTTATCAAAATATGAATCTGTAGCTACAAAAAATGTAACTCTTTATGTCATAAAGTTTTTTTAAATTATATAAATTTATAGATAAATTTTGATTAGAAGCCTAACTTAATAATTAATATTTGTTAAAATATAAAAATATATTTATATTATACATCCAAGTAATATAATAGATTTTTTCGAACTTAATGTTTTCTGAATTTGACATAAATACATCTCATATATGGTAGTTTCTCTTTTTAATTTTAATTTTTTTTCATAATTATGAAATGCCTGTTGGTAAAATGACTAATATAATATTTAAAAATTTAATGTTATTCTTTTATTATTAACCGATTAAAAGCTCTTTACTAATTTTTATCAGCAAATTCATCTTATCAAAATTATTGTAATTTGTAAATATATACAAAATTTACTTACCGTAAGTATTATTTAAATGATATAATCACTCGAAATCGCGGGAAGTCATTTAGTTTTCTATTATGTAGCATTATTTTTGTATGCACAAAATAACCTATTATTTTCATATTTAGGCTCCTACTATAATCATCAGCATAAATCATCCAATCATGATTATTTGATAAAAAGATACAAAAATAAAAGAAACAAAACCCTGAAATTATGCCAAACTGTGATGTTTTTCTTACGTCACAATTGAAAAAAAAAAAGTAAACAGAAGAGAAAGTAATTGTCAGTCAACAAAACACGGCTTCCGACTTCCGTAGACTTGAAAAAAAGCATCCGCGTTAAACATTTCTATAAAGTATCTTAAGAACCCCAAACTTCCCAAATCTCATCCAACTTTCGAAACAGAACACAAAATTCAGGAACGTAGAGAGAAAAAAATGGACCGAACAAAGACTGCAAAGGTATCTCTGTTTGCTGTTTGGACAATCCTCCTTGTCTTAAATGTGAACGGCCAATCAGGTTGTGATACCCACAGCTTCGCCAATAACATCGCTTTCACCTCTTGCTCTCCCCTCCCGGCCCTTGGCTCATTCCTTCACTGGAACTTCAACGAACAAAACAGCACCGTTTCAATCGCTTTTCGCCACCCAGGAACTTCCTCTTCTTCATGGATTGCTTGGGGGCTTAACCCAAGTGGGCCTCAGATGTCCGGGACACAAGCTCTTGTCGCCTTCACCAATTCTAGTGGACAGTTCCAAGCCTACACCTCTTCGGTCGATGGGTACGGCACCCAGCTAACACGTGGAGACCTTAGTTTTGGGGTCAGCCTCGTTTCCACGACTCTCGTCAACGGAGAGGCTACCATCTTTGCGACTCTTGAGTTACCGGCCAATTTGGTCATGACCAACCAGGTTTGGCAAGAAGGTCCGGTCGCTAATGGTATTCCTCAGGTTCATCAAAGAACAGGAGATAATATGAGATCGATAGGTAGGATCGATTTCAGGACAGGTCAATCATCGGCTAGTGGAGGAGGTTCTGGTAGCAGGCTGAGGAGGAGAAATGTAAGTTCAACTTTCTTTTCTGTTTGGCTTCACTTTTCAAGTTTGCTTATTAAGAAATAACAACGAACCAAAATAACATTGGTTAGTTTATCTGAGTATACCAAAAAATAGTTTTAGAACACCTAAGTTGATCAACATACGGTAAAAGATCCCATAAGCGTTAGTTCCAAATGTATTAACCATTTTGCTAAAAGTTATTAAATGACAATACATTTAGGCTTTATATATAAATGATTCCTCAAATTAAGTAGTTTAATCTCGACATTTTACCCAATATTATTTAACTCGTTTGTGTTTTTTTTTCTCTCTGAATTTGAATGATTTTTACAAAACATGTCATTTGAGGCATCCAATAAAAAGGTTATTTAAGAAACTTTAAAAATTTTGATACCTGACGAGTATTTTGATGGTAAACTTTTAAACAATTTTTGTTGTTAATATAATGTTTCTTAAAATAGCCTATTAAAATACCCAATATGATAAGATAAGTGTGCTTAAAAATAATATTTTTTGAGTGGAGGAGACATATTTTAAGTTTAATAATAAATATTTATATAAGACACATTGACGTGTTTGTCAACAAGAAAATCACTGAAGATAATGAAATGATGGCATACTTTTAAGCTAAGCATTAAATTAAATTATTAATTTGTTTCTTTTGAGTGATTAGTCAAATATCAACGACGCATTTGCTAGATTTTTTTTTGAAAAAGTAGACCTCTCGTCACGGGTTTCACTTTCACCAAACTCAAATATCTATCTCCACGTTCCAGAATTCATGAAAATTCAGTTACGGGTCCTTATTTATTTCTCTCGAGTCTTTTAAACAACTTTTATTCTTTGTCGACAACCATTGAACATTCTGAGCTATTTTAATTGACAAATTAGAGAACAGTAAAATTGATTTTTATATAATATCAGAAAAATCTTTCTGCCATTCAAATATAAATTGACATTTTAAAATGTCTTATTTTCTAGACATCTGTAATTTTCAATTATTTCACTTATTTTTATTTCAGTTCCTAAATATTAAATTTATCTTTAAAACTAACTGATACTAACTAATTGATAAAACAGACACACGGGATACTAAATGCGGTAAGCTGGGGAGTGCTACTGCCAATGGGAGCAATGATGGCTCGGTACATGAAAGTTTTCACCGCCCCAACATGGTTCTACCTCCACATCGTGTTCCAAGTCTCCGGCTATGCCATTGGTGTTGCCGGTTGGGCCACCGGAATCAAGCTTGGCAACGATTCACCAGGCACATCATACTCAACCCATCGTAATCTTGGGATCGCACTTTTCACTTTCGCTACACTTCAAGTCTTTGCTCTTCTTCTAAGGCCTAAACCAGACCACAAGTATCGATTCTACTGGAATGTGTATCATCACACAGTGGGATACACAACAATTATCCTATCCATTATTAACATCTTTAAAGGATTCGATATCTTGGATCCAGAAGATAAATGGCGATGGGCTTATATTGGAATTCTCATTTTTCTTGGTGCTTGCGTTGTGATTCTTGAGCCACTTACTTGGTTTATCGTTCTTCGCCGTAAGAACCGTGGAGGAAACACAGTTGCTGCACCGATTTCAAACAAGTACTCTAATGGCGTCAATGGTACCACTAGCACCACTAGACAGCATCACCAAGACGCCTAGTTTCACTTTTCTTTCTATACTTGGTTCTAGTTCTATGCAATTTTGGATTCTTTTTCCAGTTTGATTATCTTTTAGGCTTATGTATGTATTATGATTTTATTCATTGTGTTATAGGTGTTTTAATTTACTGTGTCATTAGTCATTGATATGTGTGTTTTGTAGTTGTTCTATGCTTCATGTATGCTTGCACTTGAATAACGATTTGAGATTATAGTACTTTAAGTGTTTACAGTTGCGGTTTATGTAAGAACTAATAGATAAACCATTAACAGAATTTCATATCAAGTAAACAACTATTGAAACCCTACAACTTAAGAGATAAATTACACATACATAATCAAAATAACAATGAGACTAAAAGAGATCATAGTTGTATTGATATAAAAACATGAGTTTGAACAATCAAATTGTTAGCTGGTTCTTAACACTGGTGTTGTCTTCATGTTGTTCCTCAATATCATTTTCGTGTTGACGCGTTCTCCCCTTGTAACTAAAATAAGTCATGATTTAAAATAAAAGTTGATGAAAACCCCAATTCTGGAAATTATAAAGTTAAACTATCGTAAGTTATTAAGTTTGTCAGTCTAATGAAAGAAAATACACGATAGAGAAGTTCCATAACACATAGTTAGTCTAAGGTTTTACTGTGCAAGTTGTTAATGAAATCCCTCTATATCATAATTTTTTTAGGTATACTCTTTTTAAATCGACTATGTATTTCCTTTGAAACCAATTAATTTTTTTTTTTGGATCGGCTATACCCCACCCCACTTTTCTTTGTCAACCTTCTTCCTTCAAATGAGCAAATTTAGAATGATATCAATCTCTAAACCCTGAAAACAATCCAATTTAGATTGATATTATAATATTTTATGAAGATGCAGAGTTCATACATAACATAAATTTTTGAATAGTCAAGTGTTTTAACAATTTATTAATATTATCGAAATTTGTTTTATTAATATTATCAACAAAACTGATAATGCGCTTAATAACTTATGCGAAATATTCTAACGTAAATAGTTTCTTTTGAATTGTAGTTTGGAGAAAACTAAAAATTAGAACAAAATTGTTTCACTCATGTATGATTATAACCATTCGTTTTTAAAACAAATTAACATCTCAACTGTTTTCACAGTTTTCTTTACAACTTTTATCAAATAGTAAAGTTCTACTTGATTTGTCGATAAATTAACATCTCAACTCTTTTCACAGTTTTCTTTACAACTTTTATCAAATAGTAAAGTTCTATATACATGATTTGTCGACATTGAAGAATAATTATAATTTAATCAAATCATTTTAAATTGAATCCAATTTATAAAATGTAACTTAGTATTTTTCTTGAGAATTTCAAAGAGCAAAAATATAATTTATTCTAATTTTATGCTTGTTTACATTATAAAATATTATAAAATTTATGACAAAAGATTAAGAAGATTAAATTACATAAAAACTGCTATCAGTTCCAGCAACAGCCAATAAACAATGGAGAACATATCTAAACTATTAAGACTAAAGTACAATTAGCTATGTCCCCTTAGTTTTGCACAAAAATTACAATTCAATGCCATTGACTTAAACTCATCATTTTGCTTCTTTTTTCTAACCCACCGATTTTTTATTTTTGGGCTTTCAATGAATTCTTGGCCCAGTCATTTGTTACATATTGTGTTGACAAAAAAAATGAAATATCTTAGATCGTGATACACAAGAATTTTTCTTGAGCATAAATATGGAAAATACAAAACTTAACCAAATACACCGATATTCACACATATTGTTAAAGAAATATTCTTATTTATATACCCAATGATCTCGCCTAATTAATTATGGTATTAAATGTAAATCTTATTTAATTTTGAAATCTACTAGCATATATATATATAGATACGTCGCATCCTTCTTTTCTATACATTTACATACCAAAGCAAAAAAAAATGGCTACGGTAGACCACCCAAAAAAAGAACTATGTTTTGTGTAGCATTTTATGGGTGTTTTTTTCTGTGGTAAAAATTAAAACACCAAACTGAATTATTTTATATATTAAACAAAAAAAATATTTTGTAAATAAAGTCTTATATTTTTTGTTTAGTTACATAAAATTAGTTAGAGGATACAATATTTTTAAAAAAATTACAATTAATAATAATTAATATAAAACTATTTTTTAAATGAAAATTTCAAAAATGTTGTTAAATTTTAAAATAAATTAACAAAAATCAAGTTTTTAATAAATTATTAGTACAATATCATAGAAAACAAAATGCACAAGTTATAAAAATTTCAAAACAAACTGCACAACTTATAAAATTCCGGGTAGGTTTGTAAGAACCGAAATATATCCAAATAGACTGAAGTACAAATTTGAATTAAACCTTAATGCATCTCAATATTTACAGTTTGTGCCACTGGGTATCTGAAATATTTCAATTCGGATCGAATTCGGTTTTGGTTCTCTAATCATCAAAATTTTGAATAATTTGGATATTTAATCAATTTTGATTCGGGTTTGGTACTACTCTTTCGGATCGGGATTAGTTCGATTCTTCAGATTTGAATTTTTTATTCAGCCCTAATATTGATATAAAAAACAAATAGCAACATATTTTTGAACAATACATCCGCACGGGCGTGCGGGTCAAAATCTAGTATAATTTTAAAATGGTCAATTTTGAACAATAAATCATTGGAGAACAAATACTAGACTTTCATATGTTTACTCTTTATACTTTATATTTAATGTTATATATACTAAAAATAAATAAAGATTCTTTTAAATACAATCATATCTTGTTAGAGGTAAGTGTTTGTTTGTCATCCACCTTATCCTCGTGAGTCAAACCAGATCCATTGCTTTGCTCCGGCGACCGGCCGGCGTGTTAGCGCATGTGCCGGTGCCGGAAGCACATCTCTTCTCCCTCTCAGCTTGTTTTGATCTTTGCTTCTCCATGGTTTCTCACTCTTCGCCGTCTTGCCTCTGGTTTTGTCGCAAATGAAGCTCCAATTAAGATCTTGCTCGTGGGGAGACTCGACGCCGGCTTGTCTCTGCTTGCGGTTGGAACCATGGCATGGCAGAGAGATGGTCGCTGTTGGCAGGAGTCGACTTTTCAGGGTTTTACAAGGACCATTTTTCTCTTTCTTTTCTTCTTGTAGAATCTTCGGCGCGTGGATGCGGTGGTTGGACACCGTTCTCGATTCAGGTGGAGGGTCTGTAGATCTGCTTTCTTTGGTCGCTTATGGGGTGTTTTTTGGCAGCAGGTTTGGTGGTTAATTACAGTGTCATGGTGAGCTTCAACTTGTATGTCGGTGGCTGAGGGCTTTGGAGTTTAACTTTGCTCGAAGACCTGCCTAGCCAAATGATTCTACATGGTGCCGGAGCCGGCGGTGATGGCTTGGGGAAGCTTATTGTGACACAAATCTCAGTCGTTGTCTATGGCCCCTCCGATGTGTTATGTGCTGCCTCCCTCTCATCTGACTTACCTCTTCCTAGTGTGTATTCGATCCAACATTTGAAGCAATGTTCAGGATTCTTGGGTTAACTAAGCTCATGCGCTATTGTTTTGGATCGTTAGTCACCGGTTCAATTTGGGACAGTAATTGATTTTCCGACCTTCGGTTCTTAGATGGGACGACTAGGGTTGAATGGAGTGGTTTCAGGAGTCTGTCTCTTATTCATTTTTGGTGACTCTAGTTGAAGAAAAAGAATTTCCCAGTACCGTGAGGATTCGCTTGATAACCCATGGTAATGTTCTCTCTATATCATCAACCTGCAGGTAATAGAAACTCTTATCAGATCAAATGCAGCCGTCTTCTCGTTCCCGGTTTTTTTCAGTTGTATTGGAAGGGCTATCTCATGGTATTTCCGTTGGTACGGCTTGGTAGTGGCAGTAATGTTTCGCTTGATGTCCTGCGATTATCGGATATTGTGCTTCATTGTCGAGGAATAGAATTCTTGTTAGTGGGTTTGGAGCTGACTTTTTTTAATTTCCCCGTGATTAGAGCCTAGGTGATAGGAAAGGAATAGTTGGAGATGGCGGTTCCCCTCAATGCTTATGGTCTGTTTTGATTACTTGGGTTTTGGTCCGGTTGAAGAAGGAGTCTCAGGTGGTCCTCAAAGCTGTGTGTTGGCGCCTATTTTGAGAAGGAAGTGAGATGCAGTGGTTGGCTTGACTTTCGTTTAGTCAGCGTCGTTGGCCGCGGATCTATGGTGATTATGAGAGATTGGTGACGGTCTCTTGAGCCTAGATTTTTTTCCTCCCGCTTTTTTTTGGCTAACTTTTCCATGTATCCTAGTGATGATCTTAATCTATTTGCGAGGGTTACTGTTTCTCCGACAGCTAGACGGAAGTTTTGTTCTGATACCCATGTATGGGTTGCGTTTTATTTATATATGCAAGAGTATTTAAGAAAAAAAAACATATCTGGTTCGAGCTCATTTACTTATAATCATTATTAAATGAAGATTTAATAATGGGATACAAAAGGAAGTTTGTTCGAACTCTCCACCTGTATAAAAATAAGACATTTTAGGAAATGATCATACCAAAGAGTTTTTTTATGAGCATTAGCCTAGGGTTGGGCCTGGTAGAATGCAAGCTTGTTTTTGGTAGAATGCATATATCCCCATACTATTTTTCTGTAACTAATGCTTAGTTTAATTGGATTTATATAATTTCGCACTAATTATATTGTAAAATAGTTTAAGATATACGGCTTGCTCGGAATGATTATTATATATTAAAATTGCTTTTACATATTATTATTTATTTTGTGTACATTTACATAATATCAAATAAGAAATATATTGAATAATTGAAAAAGAAAAAACTATAATGTATAAAATTAAATTGGAGTAAGAACATTAATCAAAACAATTACTATTTTTATTTATAATAATTTTATTTATAATAATTTTATTTTATATAAATAAAATAAAATATTTTATTTATTTTGTATGGTGTAAAACTAAATTTAAATAACATTTACACAAGTATATGTTATATTTAATATAAATATTTATTAATTAAGGCTTTCTACTGATATGATTCTATTAACATTTTTTTCAGTCACAATTAGAAAGAGAGGACGGTTAAGTCGATTTCAATGACGATTGTCATAATCATCACTTCTTCTTGCAATTCTCACTGGCAGATGATGATTCTGTAATTATCCACAGTCTCTACGATGTATCTCGATATTTTGTTTCAGGACAATCTGCATTTTTTTGTTCTTGTCTATAATATGGAGAAGACAATGTTATCTCACAATGAATTGGTTGTTCATTATCTCATCTTCCAATTCGTTGTTGCCATCTCCAGCGTAGACTTCAATGACAAGTTAATTTTTAGATTTAAGTGGTAAGAAATTTATCATGACCGCTTTACTTTGGAAACAATTACCATAGAAACCACGATGGAATGAGTATGTCGGAGATTGAGAATTAATATTTCATTTGTTGTATGGCGATGTTTTTTAGAATCTTTGCAGGTTGGTCGTTCCAATTTTTATTTCTTTCGAGAGAATTATTATATTGGATTCATTAATGAATTGATGAACATCTGTAGACCCAAACTGAAAGTTGGCTAATGTTATACAACGAAGGCAAGTTTGGAGTTTCATCGCATGGTCGATATCCAAACATGAAGATTTTTTAAAGATTTTTTAAAACAGTTCAGAAGAAAGCTTCTTCAAATTCTATTATATATATTTTAATGTTATCATTTATTTTAGTTTTGCATTTGGTTGTACTTTTCTTATTTTATATGTAATGTTACATTTTATATAAGTAAAATAGTTGTTAAAAATGATTTTATTAAAAAATTTCTGTAACAATAAATTTAAATCATTAATTTTAAAAAAATTATGTGAGATTTTTTTGTTTTAATAATATATAATCGTTTTTAAAAAATGATAATTTTGAAATTAAAATATTAAGGTCTCAATATTTTTAAGGAAAATTCAAATTAAAATATTTATGTATTTTATGTGGTATATAATTAATTTAAAAATATTAAATATATAAATAAATAAATATATATATATATATAATGTATTTTATATGGTATATAATTAATTTAAAAATATTAAATATATAAATAAATATATATATATATATATATATATATATCTGAATATATATTAAATGAAACTCATATATTCATATGATTTTATGATCATTTATGTCTTGTTTTTTTTACAACAACTGACTCAAACTATGATCTTTGTTCTACCGGTTTAGAGAACTAAACCGGAGGCACGAAATCGACATAAAATATAGCAGAAAGAGAACTCCTAGCACCGTGTGCAAACTTATTCGCCACTAAATTATGTGCTCTTGAGATATGTCGGATCTTGAAGATAGGAAAAAAAATACTTACTGCGCTGGAACTCCTCCAAGTGTGTAGCAAAATCTGGGTGTTCTTCGGTGATGACACCATCTTCACCAATTGAGAATAGTCTATTGCAAAAACTACGTCTGAAAAGTTGAGAATCTTCATCCACTCTATAACCCATATCAAAGCTTCACATTCGACATGTAAAACATATAAGTTTATTCGGAGATTCATTGTCCCCATCATTTTTTCATCTGAACCCATAGTTCTACAGAGTCATCCCTGTCCTCAGAACTTATCATATTCTCTTCATGCACCATCAACAAAACAGATCATGTTATCATGTTCTCTTCAATGTATGACTTTTCATAGTGTTAATAATTTATACTCGTTTTAATAAATCAAAATACAACACATAAAATTTAATTTTTTATTATATAGTTAATGCAATTGTTTAATTATTTAATAATATTAAATTAAACAAAATGATGGATGATACAAAAACTGTTATCAAATTTTTATTATAAAAATCATTAATTGTCATATATATGTTAATGATATTAGGTAATATTGTAATTTTTATTTAAAGAAATATTTTCTTGTACACTATTAACTTATTTGATAGTTAATTTAATAAAACATATAATATATATTAAGATGAACCAATCTATTTTTTAAGATTTTTGTAAAAAGGAAAATTAGGAGTACTAGCAATGGATTTACTAGTATTCAGGTATATACCAATAAAGTAAAAATGTCTACTATTCGAGTGTTATTTTTACACTGATACTCGTACAGGTGAAACATCACATCTAACATCACTTCTAGATTTTAAAGACCAAATCTTTTACCTAGATATGCAAATATCTCGTATCATAATTGATATTAGAGAATCAAAATTATAACTTTTTCTATCATCCCAATTTTTTTTGAAGGTTTTCTCTGTTATTTTCATCGGTAGTTTTTTTTTAGGCTTTATTTCTCTCCAACCTCCTCTCTTTTTCAGAAATTGATCTTATGACGGAATAGTCATGTAAAGGTTTCCAGTGGTGTTCTCTCGTTTTCTCCGTCAGTTTATGGGTCTATGGAGCGTAGGCCCCTAGGATGCTTGGGTGTTTCTGGTTACTCATTGGAGGTCGCTATAGTCCATTTGAGGACGGTGGACTCGTTCGCTGGTTTTGTAGTCAGTCATCAGGATAGATCTGGAGCTATAGTAACAGAAGTTTGGGGTGTTTCTGCTGCGGTGCTTCCTTGGAGATGGTGGTTCTCCGAGTTAGTTTCTTGTCCGGCGCGGAGGCTCTCTTTGACCGGCTGAATATAGATGAACACACGGTGATTCGGACACGTGAGCAGTCGTATATCATTAAAACAAGTACATGATTTTCGGTTATTCTGTTTAACCAGATATCTTATGAACCAAACAAGCTATTTTTATTAATAACAGGCTACAAAATAGACCTAACCTCTTAGATGCGATGGTGATATATAGTGTTTTTCACATCATGTATATATGTTTTCATTTGTTTCAAGTCACTAATTCGTGTCAGTCTAGTCCTTTTTGACCTTTTACAGGCCTGGAGTTAGTAGAAGAGAGAAGAGAAGGTGCCTGATGAAAAGATGTCCTTTTGGAGCAATCCTACGGAGAACACTCAAGTAGAACAGTCCCGTGACTGTTCTCTCTCAAGCGGAACAAGCAGACGGAGTGATCCAGAGATTGTTCCCGACGAATATGGAAACTCTTATTTCGGGAATTAATGCCCTGTTGCCCTAATCTATTTTCTTCTGATTGGCGCCTCCATATAAAACGCCATCTATCTTTTTACTATTTTCTTACGCTAGTTTTTACAAGAGAACACTGTGATTTGCGATCTGCAACTTGTAAGGGAGAAGAATCCATCCTCTCATAGAGAAGATCATCTGAACCATATTGTTTTCTACTCTGTTCTTATGCAATTTTATTCAGGATTTATGTCTTTGATTCTCTGCATCATGATCGAGTAGTAGCCTTGCTCGCCTAGGGTTTTTAGGGTGTTGATACATGAGCTAAACATAGATAAGCGATCCATAACTGTTCTTCATTCATACTGTTCTTACTGCTTTCATTAACCTGATCACTTGATGTTAGATCACTAGTTCATCGCCTAGTTAACCGCTTAGGAGATAACTTGATATGTATTGAATGAGCTTAGTATCCCTAATCAGCGAAAGTAGATATTAGGGTGGTAAGTGAACTGATCGGACCTGTTCTCTAAAGCTTGCAATCGATCCTCATCCCAACGACAGTTAGGTGGTGAGATCGATCTACAAAGCGATCACTGCCACGACAGTGGAGTGTTCCAGCTGAGTGATCCGAGTTCTAGAAAGCACTTCATCGCGCTTGAATAACTGTTTGGCTCCAATTCAACACCCAATGAAATACCCTAGGCTAGCTCTTGTTTAATTGAATCAATCTCGTGTTTTATTTGCTTGTTAAATATCGTCACCTTATATCCAAATTCATATCTTCTTCTTAGCTTGATTTCGGAACTTATAGAACTAGAGTGTAGATTGGTCCTCTGGATTTGAATCTCAAGTACTACAATTGCAACTGTTAACTTGGCGGTAGCAAGGATTCATTTTTAGTGTATCAAGTTTTGGCGCCGTTGCGTTTCTCTGGCCGATCTAGGGTCAAGCATAAATCTCATGCCATATACTGTGGCTAAGCGCCTTGGATACACGGACTTCAAGCCTACCAGGATGTCCCTAGTGTTTGCTGATCGATCTGTGAAATCTCCAGTTGGAATCCTCGAAGATCTTCAAGTTCTGGTTGGGAACACACTTGTTCCTGCCGATTTCGTTGTTCTGGAAGTCGAGGAAGATTCCAATGATCCGCTGATCCTAGGCAGACCATTCCTCTGCACTGTTGGAGCTATCATTGATGTCCGACAGGGGAAGATTGATCTCCACCTTGGAGATATTGTGATGAAGTTTGAGATGGATCAGATGCTCAAGAAACCGATGCTGGATGGACAAACCTTCACTGTCCAAGAAGATGGTGATCCGCTAGAGCCGCATGAGGGAATGATCGAGGAGATTCTCACCGAGGATCCACTTGAACTCGCCTTAGTCAGAGCTGAAGCCGAGCAGAGCTTAGAGAGTGTTGATGCTGATGCCTATGCCAAATTCCTGGATTCAGCCAGGAGTATTGAGAGAATGGTGGCAAATCTAAGTCTGGGGGAAAACAGTGAGTCCAGCAAATCGACTGGAACAACCGCGCCTCAGAACCCGTCTATTCCGGCAGCTCAGGTCGATGACTCATGGAGCGAGCTGAAAGCTCCAAAGGTAGAGCTCAAATCCCTTCCCAAGGGACTCAGGTATGCATTTCTTGGACCCAACTCTACATATCCTGTCATTGTGAATGCTGACCTGAACAATGCCGAGACTGCGCTGCTTTTGTGTGAACTGAGAAAATATCGTAAGGCATTAGGTTATTCTCTAGCTGACATACCAGGCATTTCACCTGATCTGTGCATGCATAGAATACACCTGGAAGATGAATCGATGACTTCTGTAGAACATCAGAGGAGGTTAAACCCAAATCTAAAAGATGTTGTAAAGAAAGAGATAATGAAACTTCTAGAAGCAGGTGTGATCTATGCGATCTCTGATAGTAAGTGGGTTAGTCCTGTGCATGTAGTACCTAAGAAAGGTGGGATCACTGTGGTAACCAATGAAAAGAATGAATTGATCCCTACTAGAACAGTCACTGGTCATCGCATGTGCATTGATTTTCGTAAGCTTAATGCTGCGACTCGTAAGGATCACTTCCCACTTCCTTTTATTGATCAAATGCTTGAGAGATTGGCTAACCACCCTTACTATTGCTTTTTAGATGGTTATTCAGGTTTCTTTCAGATTTCCATCCACCCAGACGATCAGGAGAAGACGACGTTCACATGCCCTTATGGAACATATGCATACAGGATAATGCCCTTCGGCTTGTGCAATGCTCCAGCGACCTTCCAACGCTGCATGATGTCAATTTTTACTGATCTGATCGAAGACATAATGGAGGTTTTCATGGACGATTTCAGCGTCTATGGAAGCTCCTTTCAAGCCTGTTTGTCAAATTTGTGCAGGGTGCTGAAGCGATGCGAGGAGAAGCATCTGGTGCTGAACTGGGAGAAATGCCACTTCATGGTTAGAGATGGGATTGTTCTGGGACACAAGATATCAGAGAGAGGCATTGAGGTGGATAAGGCAAAGATCGAGGTCATGATGAGTCTGCAACCACAAACTTCAGTGAAGGGAATCATGAGTTTCTTGGGACACGCTGGTTTCTATAGGAGGTTCATCCAAGACTTCTCTAAAATCGCGAGACCACTCACTCGGTTGCTCTGCAAGGAAGCTCAGTTTGCCTTTGACAGCGACTGCCTAGCCGCATTTCACACGATCAAGGGAGCTCTAATCAGTGCACCAGTTGTCCAACCTCCAGACTGGGATCTTCCTTTTGAGATCATGACAGATGCAAGTGATTTTGCAGTGAGAGCAGTCCTTGGACAGCGTAAAAACAAGAAGCTTCATGTGATATACTATGCAAGCAGGACCTTAGATGAAGCTCAGTGCCGATACGCAACCACAGAGAAGGAGCTCCTTGCCATCGTGTTCGCGTTTGAGAAGTTCAGATCCTATCTGGTTGGATCAAAGGTGATTGTGCACACGGACCACGCGGCTCTCAAGTACCTACTCACGAAGAAGGATGCTAAACCGCGACTCTTGAGATGGATTCTATTGCTCCAAGAATTTGATCTGGAGATAAGAGACAAGAAGGAGGTTGATAATAGAGTGGCAGATCATCTCTCTAGGATGAAAGTGTCAGATGAGACAGTTCTTGACGAGGAACAACCGATGGAATACGTCAACGCGATTGGTCTGTGCAACTTGGAACAGTCGTCCCCTGTCATCAAGGACTGTTCTCGCGTAGAAGGAGCCTTCGTTGCAGTGATCCAGAAGCAGTACCCGAACCTTCCATGGTTTGCTGAGATTGCCAACTTCTTGGCAGCTGAGAAGGAGCCTTTGAGGTTCACTGGGAATGAGAAGAGGAAATTTCTAAGGGAAGCAAGACACTACTTCTGGGATGAGCCGTATCTATATTGGCAAGGCAAAGATGGAATCTTCAGGAGGTGTGTTCCTGAGGCTGATATTCCAGGGATCCTTCACCACTGTCATGGTTCTTCTTATGCTGGTCACTTTGCCACCTTCAAGACAGTTTCTAAGATCCTCCAAGCCGGTTTCTGGTGGCCCACTATGTTCAAAGATGCTCACGCTTTCATATCACGATGCAATTCATGCCAAAGGATGGGGAGTATAAGCAAGAGAAACGAGATGCCTCAGAACTACATCTTGGAAGTTGAAGTGTTCGACTGCTGGGGGATCGATTTCATGGGACCCTTCCCAGTTTTTCACAAGAACGAGTACATCATAGTTGCTGTGGACTATGTCTCCAAATGGGTAGAAGCGATTGCTAGTCCAACCAATGATGCGCGAGTTGTAACCAAGATGTTCACCTCCATCATCTTTCCAAGATTTGGAGTGCCTAGAGTGGTTATAAGCGATGGTGGAACTCACTTTATCAACAAGTTGTTCTAAGGATTGCTGAGTAAGAATGGTGTGAAACACAAGGTTGCAACCGCCTATCATCCCCAAACAAGTGGTCAAGTGGAAGTTTCCAACAGAGAGATCAAGAGCATCCTGCAGAAGACTGTCAACACCACCCGCAAGGACTGGTCCCTTAAGCTTGACGATGCTCTCTGGGCGTACAGAACAGCCTACAAGACCCCTTTAGGGACCACTCCCTATCATCTGGTCTATGGCAAGGCGTGCCACCTACCTGTTGAGCTAGAATACAAGGCTGCTTGGGCTATCAAACTACTCAACTTCGACATCAAACCCGCCAAGGAGAGGCGAACCATTCAGATCCACGAGTTGGAGGAGATCAGGCATATGGCCTATGAGAGCTCTAAGATCTACAAGGAAAAGACCAAGGCGTTCCATGACCCACGTATCATCAGCAGAAGCTTTGCGCCGAACGATCACGTCTTACTCTTCAATTCACGGGTTAAGCTGTTCCCTGGAAAGCTTAAGTCCAGATGGTCTGGACCTTTCACCATCAAGGAGGTTCGCCCCTATGGAGCTGTTGTGTTGCTCGACACAAGAGGTGGAGAATTTGTTGTCAATGGTCAGCATCTCAAACCATATCTTGCTGACACAACAATCGCTGAAGGTGTAGAGATACCCTTAAGCGATCCACCTCAAGCCTAATTGGCTCATTGAAGTCAAGCTAGTGACATAAAACAAGCGCTTGGTGGGAGGCAACCCACTGGTGAGTGTAAATATTAATTTCTTTTTGTCTTTATCATTCTAGGAATTAACTTGCAGGTTGAAAAATCAAGAAAATTCGAGATCACTTCAGGAGAACACTCCAGCGGTTGTTCCGCCGATTGTTCCCAGGTAAGTTCTCGAACAAAAAAAAAGGTAAAAAATTGAAAAAAAAAACCAAATAAAAAGGAAGGGGAAGCGGTTTTGGTTGGCCTTTTTAAAGCCCAAACATTCCACTCCCCACTATCTCTCTCTCTCGCCGCAAATCAACCCACCCCTCTCAAGAACCCTAAATTGCAAAGCTCTCTCCTTTTTGATTCTATCTTCACTATTTTTGGTTCTCACCTCTTGGGTTCTCTAGAGATTGGTTTGTTTTGCAGGAATCACCTCTCCAATCAAGGTAATCGGCCAATAACTCTCCCCCTTTTGCGCATGCAAATCGCGAATTGGGAATGACTTTTTGGATCCTCTTTTTCCTTTATGCTTTGCTATTTCATCCTAGATTGTAGCTCTTGATAGTATACTCGCTACTAAGATTGAATTGATGATTGATTTTGAACGGAAGAGGAACCGATTTGTTGATTGTGATTCTTGGTCTTAGCGATTTGTACTGTTGAGATTGAGGCTTGTGTAGGTTGTCTAGCAATCGATGGACTTGGGTAAAACAAGAAGATTGGATTGTTCCATCGTTTCTAGAACAACCGACGAACTGTGCTGATATTGGGCTATTGTTTTTGTTTTGCAGATGCCTCCAAAGATGAGAAACGCAAGGGCCGCCAAGAACACAACTTCTCCAGCCGTGAGAGCTCCACCTGGTTACCCATGGCCGAACAAGACCGAGGGCGAGCCCATAGACCTCAATGATTCGATGCTCCTTGACTACAATGTTGAGGGATGGGACAAGGAGTCAGCGACAAGATACAATCGGCTCCTTCTAGCGGAGATCTTGCCCACGCGGTTCGCGTTCGCGCACCAGGAGATCTTAGCCGATCTCGGCCTTGACACTGAGGTGTTTGACACGATGCAGGCCATGGGACTCATGCCTCTCTGTTTCCAAGCCCAGGTTCTCTACCCGGATTTTGTTAGGCAAGTGCTCGCGACGTGCCAGATCACTTATCTGAACCCCAATGAGCCTACATACGAGAACTGCTTCTTCTCCTTCATGGCTGATGGCAAGTTCTGCTCAATCTCTCTCAACGATCTGAACGAGCTACTTGAGATTGCAGACACACCTAAGGGAGTTTCAGTGGAAAAGAAGTTCAAGCCGACAGACACCTTTTGGGACCTCATTGCAGCCGACAAGTTCACCTCTCGCAAGGCCTACCAGTCGCAGATCCGGAACCCTGCTATGCGGATCATCGCCAAGATCGTTTCCAACGTCCTGTTCGCGAAGGAGTACACCTCCAAGATCACGAATGGAGAGCTCCAGGTTCTCTACACGAGACTTGACGACGAGATGCGCAGAGAGAAGATCACCCCGATCCAGGAGGTCAAGACCAACCAAGGGTTCCATCTTATGTCCATGTTCGCTGAGCGCAAGGACACCTTGATTCGGACTGATGACAAGAAGGATCGTTCCGGCAGTCTGCTCACTCCCTTGTTCCAGCGCTTCAACATCAACCTCAGCTCCTACACGGTTTCCTCTGAGATGGAGTACATTGATACTCCTTACCTGATCGCATGCCACATCTTGCACGACGAGAACACCTACAAGTTCCAAAACAAAGAAGGGAACCCTCTGTACTGCAAGCTCCCTATGCATGGGTTCACAGACTTCTTGTCCCTAGAGAACATTGTGTTCTCACTCGGTGAAGAGCACCTCTGCGATGATCCGCGAGCGCCAGTGCAGAACGATGATGATGACATGGATGATGTGGAGCATGTGCCTCCACCGGCTGATGGTGAGTATGACCTGGAGGACTTCATCGATGTGACTGATGATCACGCCTACAGACGCTGGATGGTTGAGTCCCAGAAGAAGAACAACAGCCTCATGAAGAGGATACTCAGGGCGATCACAGGCGGCTGCATTGGAGCACAGGAGGAGCGTACACCTCAGAGAACAAGGCGCCCAGGCAAGGAGCAAGCCGGAACATCCACTGGAGCAGAGAGACTGCCGAGGAACAGGAGGACAGCTGGTCACTCCGGTAGCGTCGATTCAGACTGATTCGGAAAGGACTATTTCTATCCCTTTGTCTTATCCATCTGAACTATTTATTTTTCATGTTATTTGCTTCTGTTTGGTGTTTTTAGCTTCCTCTGATTTATTTTCACAACCAGGGATGGTGTGAACTAAGTCTGGGGGAGCGGTTGTACTATATTCGCTTGTGTGCTTTTTGAGTCAGTCCTTGTGTCATTTTCATGTTTTTATCGAGTCAGTTTTTTAGGATCGAGTCAGTCAAAACTATTGTGGAAATCAGGACCTTATTTTGTGATGCTCTTTAACCACCTCGTGCTTTAACCTTCTTATTCAGTGACCTTAGCAGTGATGAAAGACCCACACATGGACCTGGAACACCCTGACTTATCTCATTTGACACTCCAGAAATTCTATACCGATCAGGTTACACTAGGCAGACTTAACTCCACTTTATCTGAACCTAATCTGGACTTTAATTCTTCTTGTCATGGGCACTAGATCAGGGTAGAATGAGAACTACACTCAGGACTTCTTATCCGATTTTATCCCTCTTGCTGTTCCTGAGTGGCTAGCTCATCTTTAGCTAGTTCTCACCTTGAACCCTGACCTTTTGTTCCACCCAAATGCATTTGCTTTTCTAGTACTTTATGTGCAGATATGTGCAAAAAGGTCGGAGAGGAAAGGATCGACGCAGTTCATACTCATCAATGCTCACACAGTGGAAGAAGGCGGAACAATCAGTGCAGACAAGAGAACAACCAGAGTGCCTGTTCCGGTACAACAGAGAACAATGAAGGGAGTAAATGGCTAGAACGAACCGGGATGAATCACCAGTGGCATCATGTACATCACTTGTTACCTCCTTACTCGTCACCCCAGCATTTTGTATTCAGTATATTAAAAAAAAAAGAGAGAGAAAAGAAAAAGTTTTTTTTTTGTTTTTGCTTTTGCTTTGATTTACTGGTGACGAGAAGGGGAAGAATCCATGATGCATACCACTGGGGAAGTTGAGAAAGTGATGGTGGTTTCAGTGAAGTGTTCTGAAGGGGAAGTTGAATCGCGCAGAGCAGTCCTATGATCGATCTATCGGAGAGCAGTCCGATCAGCAGAGATGAGTAAGGACTGTGGACCTCAATGGAGCCGTCCTCTCACAACCATTTTGTGCGATATCCTGCATCCGCTCTTGGTAAACCCTAAACACTTTTGAACTCCACCATAAAAGTTAGCATGTTCTATACCTAGTCCGTTCTCTCTGAGTAAAACCTGTGACAAGAAGCTCACGGTGATCTTAATAGAACATAAGGAGTTTTGTCTCGAAAGTGTTGCCTTTTCAGGTTGATATGTAGAGTAAGGAGCCGATCTTCGAACAGCTGTGGGAACCGAAATTCGCACCGTCAATATTTCATATATTTTAGGAAAGTAGGAAAACCCTAATTTCCCAGAAGGTCCCGGATTTCTGAGAAACCACACGTCAAGCAATCAGAACACGATAACAACGGAAAAATAAAATATAAAACGTAAAAAGAGAGTAAGAAGGGTTTTATTCCGAATCTGCGTATAAGCGTGACAACAACAGGACAACGTGCTTCGGCTACGAGAGCTGTCGGCGAGATCCTAGTTCTAATACCCGAAGGTGGCTAAACCTAATTGAGTCGCAGCTCGAAAACAAAAACGAAAAGTTGCCTAAAATGCCCTAAGTGCTAGTTTGCTCTGGAAAAAGTGATGCCTCTATGCCTCTCGCCTTGAACTCCTTATATACTCTCCAAGGTCGGTTTACGCTTCCCCCTTTTGTCCTTAAGCCGTCATAGTCGAAAAAATGGGAATATTCCATTTTTTCCGATCTTCATAATTATCTGCGGAAAGTTTCCATTTTTTCCGTGGAAACTGATGCTTATCCTCCAAGCATAAACCGTCATAACGTTTATGGGTTTTTAAGAAATCGTAAGTGGGCCTCGAATCAAGTTTAGGACCCCTTTGGGCCGTATTTTTGATTTGAGACGTTTTTACGATTTCTCCGATAAGGTTAAGTTTCCGCGGTTTTATCGTAAACCAAACGGACGATTCTATTTGATCGAGAGATCAAGAAACGAATAGTCGTGAGTTGCGGAGAACGGCTATACGGATAGTCGAGAATGCATAGCTTTACGTCCTACCGTCGTTTTGGAAGACTTCGGACGTTTCGGAGAATGATCAATGTACGAACGCTCGATCGCAATAGCGACCGAACTTTGTCCGCAGCTCGGTCGCTATAGCGACCGAGATCTATCCGCAGCTCGGCCGCTATAGCGACCGAGCTCTGTTCGGAGCTCGTGGCTTGGTCGCTATAGCGACCGAGCTCGATCGCTATAGCGACCGAGCCGTGTACGTGGCTCGGTCGCTATAGCGACCGAGCGTGGTTTCGTGATCCGTTCGCTATAGCAACCGAGCTCTCGTTCGTGACCTGATTGCCATCGCGATCGGGTTTATGCCGTGGTCTGAGGTCCATTATCCAAGTGTTTGAACCTATCGCAAAGCTACGATTCTCTTAGGATGCTTGTTTGCGGAGGTTTGGTCCTTTGATAACAAAGTTCCGTTTGACTTTAAGAAATCGTTACTTTCTTAAATCGTTGATTTCTTAAGTCGTTGATTAAGAAATCTTCGTTTTTTAAGAAATCGTTGATTTCTTAAATCGTTGATTAGGAAATCGTCGTTTTAAAGAATCGTTGTCTTAAAACAAGATTTTAACGAATCTACCTTGGAACTTCAAAGAGGCCGTTCTCTCAAACCGTGAGGACCCAGAAAACGATCAAGATATCAAATCGAAGCCCTCGCCGAGACGGGTCTGGTAAGCTCGGGAGCTTGTTCTCTAGCTCAGTCGCTATAGTGACCGAGCTTGTTCTCTAGCTCGGTCGCTATAGCGACCGAGCTTGTTTCCGAGCTCGGTCGCTATAGCGACCGAGCTTCGTATGACCCCTTGGTTGTTCCGCGATTGCCAAGCCGCATCCTCGTGGTTTAACGATCTTTCGTTATCTCCGATGATCGTGTTTTAACGAGAACTTTGTTTAGTCGCGGAACCTTTTGCAAGGAGACGATTTTTAAGAAATCGTTGATTTTAAGAAATCGCTGATTTTAAGAAATCGTTGATTTAATAAAACGTTAATTTTCTTAAATCGTTGATTTAAGAACTCGTTGTTTTTTTTAAAACAAGATTTTCCCGCAAGTTTTTCGTATAAGTTTTTCCTTGAAAACGTAGAAATTCTTAAGACGTATATTTTTATCGAATGTTTTGATACTAACTTCGTCGTCAACATGAGCCTTTGGAGCTTGTTTCGATGCTGCGGACAGATCTATTCAAGAATTTTATCGTAAAAATTAGTTTAAGCAATTTTACGAGAATTATCTTTTTCGAGGAATATTTTCGAAAGTTAATTTCGCTGTGACCGTTTTTGACCCCAACAGTTAGCCTCCCAGCCCGTTAGAACCGTGTATTGTAGATGCGAGGTTCTAGTGTGCGTTAAGACAAGTTAGTCAAGTTAGGCGGAATTAACGGTTGAAAATGTGTGTTGAAAGTTGTACGTTCATTCTAAGAAGAGTGGAATCTTATAAGATTGGGGCTGTGCTTGATGAAAACTGCCTACGTACCCTTTGTCAAAAGGGATCAAGCCATTCGTAGTTCGTCTTGGAGTTAAGATTCTTATGACCTGTTTTCCAGTGAGACTTTATCGTTTAGTTATTTCGAGCATGTTGCTGTCGATGGTATTTCGTATTGGACCTTTGTCGGCCGCAAGAGTAGCCTCGGAGGCTGTTTATTTTGGCCAAGTTTGGCCTGTAAAAATATTTTGCTCAAATCTATAAAATCGTGGTTTTTATAAATCGAGAGAACTTCCGTTTATCGAAGTTAGAGGGACAGGGTGTGAGTTGTCGTCTCATTCCTGCCTCTCCGATGATCACCGTATCCATCGATTGTACAAAGCGAGATTTTTCGCGGTTCACTGATTTATGCGAAGGTTCGTGAAACGGATAGACTTAAGTGAAGAGACAAGTTTTGGGATCTCGTATCGGGTGTTGATACTATGTCTGTGAGATGTTAAGTACCAGCAAGGTTGGGTTTAGGGCAAGACCTATGTTTACTTTCGGACTGAGGCTTTGCGATGACAAATCGGCTTTCGTTTTGCCTGTTTGTCTGGGTACGAGTCGGAGCTACTTCCTTTACGAAGCACTCAAACGAAATTTCGGTTTTCTTGTATAGCGCGCTATGGTATCCTGGTCGGATGTAAGAGAGCCTACCCTTAGGTGGCTTGTCTGTTTAGGACGTTAGAGTTCGTTTGTTGTGATCAGCAACAATGATATGATGCCGTTTAGAAGGCGTATGAAATTTTGGTCGAAAAATGTTTATTCGAGCACGAAGCGACGTCTCGCAGTGCTGCGACTTTATTTTTCTTTACGCCATAAGAGGATTATGGGCTTTGGCTTATGATTTGATTATACTTTCGTCAAGTGTAAATGGTAGAATCCGAGTAGTCATTTCGGATTTTGATTTTGTCGCTTTGCCCGTATGCTACTTTTTAGCAAGCGTTTTTAGGTGTAAGCGATGGGAGACATGTGTCTGGATGTGATAATCATTTTGTGGATACTGAATCCGTTGTCATAGTCGTTTAGTAGTTGGCGAATTGTTTTGAGGATTTTGGACCGAAGGGTCGTGTAAATTTACCAGGGAGAAGCGTCTAACTTCACCGTGTTTCTTGAAGTGTTGGCCTTCCAGAACTTGTTTTTGAATTTTTAAGAATGACTCGTATAGCTCTAGGAGCTTTGTTACGAGTGTTTCTTTTTATACTGCGTTTTATGGAGCGTATAGAACTTAATCGATTGATGATAAGTTTAAATCTTCCGTTAACCATATGGTTGTTAGGACTGAGTTTCGATAAAAAGAATTCATCGTATGATTTCCGATTCTGGGTTATACGACAAACTGCTTGCATAATAGTCACTTGGCGTTTTACGACAAATCGTGGATTGTTGTTTAGCCGTTAGCCGTTAAGCGGTTGGAGCGGCGGTCGCTCAGTAGTTTTGGATTGGCATGGAGGCTAGGTGCAGCCATATAGCCAGGGAAGTTGTTGGTAAAGGATCGTCGTAGAATATGTGCGGACTTGGTTGCAGGGTCATTTCCTGCTTCGCGTAGCCGAGAGTAGTAAAAGCAGGAATCAGGAGCAAAATTATCTACGACTGATATCCGTTATTTTATTTTACAAAAGAAAACGGGTTAACTGTTCTTTCGAAGGTTTTTCTTTCTTTATGAAGCAGGACGAGTGTGCCTTAGAATGCGTGGCGATCGTTTCTCGATTTTTTTAGAGACTAGGTCGGTTTGCATGTTCTGCCTGGAAAGTCAAGGAACAATGGAACAAGACTAGAAAATTTGCCTAAGACTTAGCTTGCTAGACTATCCACCTAGGTTCTAAGTTCCCTAAATTCTACGGCAGTTTTCAAGACGTTTTCGTTCCTTTCCTACCAAAAATTAAAACCTTGACGGAATTTTTAGTCAGACGTACCTTAGTCCCATTGATGATTCGAGATTGCCCCTTCTTCCTTCTGACTTTATCGAAAGTTTTTTATGCGTTTAGGAATGGCCACCTTGGATTCAGCGTCGAAGGACTTCGAAAAGTCAGTTACCGAATTTCATATGAATTGGTTTTTGACTTAACGTGGCGGAATCTGGTAAAATCACATTGTGTTTTATGCATCGAAGGAATCTTACGAAATCGTTGAACCAAAAGGAGGAGAAGCAGACAAAGAGGGGCGTTTGGAAAGACGGGTCAATGGACAAGGCGTCACTCGAGTGAGGCTCTCAGTTCGTCAGGCTGCGAGCGAACTGGTTATGTTCCAGATACGATATTGTTTGGCTTTATGAATGATGTTTCGTAAAATATGGCCGAACTTGATCTTACGAAAGCTGTTTCCTAAAGTGTTGTCGAGCTTTTATTTTTCGAGAGTTATTTCACAACTGCTGCCGAGTTAATTTTACGGAAGTCGTTTCGTAAAATTGTTGTCGAGTTTAATTGTACAAAATCTTTCTCGTGATATATTTGTCAAGTTTTTTTTTTTTTTTTTTACGAAAGGTGTTTCGTAAAATTTATCGAATTTTAATATCGGAATCCCTAGCTGCGGTGAGGTGTAATTTTGGTGACAAATCTTAATTATAAACTTTCTCGTTTCCGTGGGATTGATCCGAAGGAGTTTTGAGTAGTTTTTCGAAAGAAAGATTAGTAGACAAAAGTCGAGAGTCCGCAACGAGTGAAATCTTAGTTGTTAGGAAACGTCTTAGCAGTGAGGGATATGATCTCTCGTTTTGGCTTTGTTTAGTCTTCGTTAACCGTTTTTAAGTTTCGAGTGATTTTATAGAAATCACTCCATTTTTTCAAAACTGGTTGAGAAGGATGGCGAGCTGGTCGGGATAGAGTCGAGACAAACCACATTCACAACGGGAGTTGCTCGGAAGAGTTGTTTGGAAGAAGTACGGTAATGGTATCGGTCTTCCGAATGAATCCCAATTCCTCGTATAGTTAAGATGATTGGTGTTTTAGAGTAACCGTAATTGTTTTATACGATGAATTGCAATCCATTTGTTAGCCGGACCTTCCGAGTTTTTCCGTAACTTTCCCGATCGTTCTGATCGAAGGTTTTTAGATTCACGATTTTAAAAATTTGCACTACGTGGTTTCGAGCGAGGATGCAAAGTACGTTATTGGACTAGTGTCGGGATGGTTTCACGAGGAATCGGCTGCACTCGCTGATCGACCCGCAGCCCGGCGCCCAGGACCGTGACGTCAGTCTTGCCGCCCGGTATCAGCGAGTGACAGCAAGCTGAGACGAGTCCCACTTGTTTTCGTCGTAAAATCTCAACGGAAACTCCGATTGAGACGAAACGAACGGCATTTCGAAGAGGAATCAAAGGAGAACACAAAGGAAGACTCCTTTGAGGCCTGACAGGTCGCTATAGCTAGTGAGGATGTGTCTCGGTCGCTATAGCGAGTGGAAGGGAGCCAAGACGAGTCCAACTTGTTTTCGTCGTAAAATCTCAACGGAAACTCCGATTGAGAAGAAACGAACGGCGTTTTGAAGAGGAATCAAAGGAGAACACAAAGGAAGACTCTTTTGAGGTCTGACAGGTCGCTATAGCGAGTGAGGATGTGTCTCGGTCACTATAGCGAGTGGAAGGGAGCCAAGACGAGTCCAACTTGTTTTCGTCGTAAAATCTCAACGGAAACTCCGATTGAGACGAAACAAACGGCGTTTCAAAGAGGAATCAAAGGCAAACACAAAGGAAGACTCCTTTGAGGCCTGACAGGTCGCTATAGCGAGTGAGGATGTATCTCGGTCGCTATAGCGAGTGGAAGGGAGCCAAGACGAGTCCAACTTGTTTTCGTCGTAAAATCTCAACGGAAACTCCGATTGAGACAAAACGAACGGCATTTCGAAGAGGATTCAAAGGAGAACGCAGAGAAAAACTCCTCTTGGGTCTGGGTCGCTATAGCGACCAAGCTTGGCTCGCTATAGCGACCGAGCTTGTCTTCGGACTCGGTCGCTATAGCGACCGAGCTTGGTTCGATGCTCGGTCGCTATAGCGACCGAGCTTGTTTTGGTGCTTTGTCGCTATAGCGACCGAGCTTGTCTTGGTGTTCGGTCGCTATAGCGACCGAGCTTTTCTTTGAGTTTAACTTTCTGCGAGTAACCTAGGGTTTTTCCGCAGTTATTGGGGGAGCGAGTTTTACTTTTCCGAAACATTTTCGGAGAAATCGTCTTGGTCAAACCCTTATGCGCTGAGATTTCTCTAATTCGGTAATAAGAAGAATTTCACGGGGTTAGAAGTTTTTTTATCGTTGCCCTTTGTGTTTAGAGGGAAAAATCACGAGCTCGATTTAGTTCTCTTCCTGTGACGGAAGGTCACGACTAAATTTTTTTTTTTTTAATACTACGGGGTTTGCGTAAGCGTTGGCCTTAGGGGCAGTCAGTGCTGCGAGTTTGTCTTTTATATTTGCGTATGTCTTTCTGATCAAGCGTTTTGTGGCTATGAGTAAGAATAATCCGTGACCCCCTCCTTCTAGCGCCAAACTGTGGGAACCGAAATTCGCACCGTCAATATTTCGTATATTTTAGGAAAGTAAAAAATCCTAATTTCCCAGAAGGTCCCGGATTTCTGAGAAACCACACGTCAAGCACTCAGAACACGATAACAACGGAAAAATAAAATATAAAACGTAAAAAGAAAGCAAGAAGGGTTTTATTCCGAATCTGCGTATAAGCGTGATAACAACAGGACAACGTGCTTCGGATACGAGAGCTGTCGGCGAGATCCTAGTTCTAATACCCGAAGGTGGCTAAACCTAATTGAGTCGCAGCTCGAAAACAAAAACGGAAGGTTGCCTAAAATGCGCTAAGTGCTAGTTGCTCTGGAAAAAGTGATGCCTCTATGCCTCTCGCCTTGAACTCCTTATATACTCCCTCCAAGGTCGGTTTACGCTTTCCCCTTTTGCCCTTAAGCCGTCATAGTCGAAAAAATGGGAATATTCCATTTTTTCCGATCTTCATAATTATCTGCGGAAAGTTTCCATTTTTTCCGTGGAAACTGATGCTTATCCTCCAAGCATAAACCGTCATAAGGTTTATGGGTTTTTAAGAAATCGTAAGTGGGCCTCGAATCAAGTTTAGGACCCCTTTGGCCGTATTTTTTATTTGAGACGTTTTTACGATTTCTCCGATAAGGTTAAGTTTCCGCGGTTTTATCGTAAACCAAACGGACGATTCCATTTGATCGAGAGATCAAGAAACGGATAGTCGTAAGTTGCGGAGAACGGCTATACAGATAGTCGAGAATGCATAGCTTTACGTCGTATCGTCGTTTCGGAAGACTTCGGCCGTTTCGGAGAATGATCAATGTACGAACGCTCGATCGCTATAGCGACCGAGCTCTGTTCGGAGCTCGGTCGCTATAGCGACCAAGCCTTGCTCGCAGCTCGGTCGCTATAGCGACCGAGCGTGGTTTCATGATCCGTTCGCTATAGCAACCGAGCTCTCGTTCGTGACCCGATTGCCATCGCGATCGGGTTTATGCCGTGGTCTGAGGTCCGTTATCCAAGTGTTTGAACCTATCGCAAAGCTACGATTCTCTTAGGATGCTTGTTTGCGGAGGTTTGGTCCTTTGATAATAAATTTCCGTTTGACTTTAAAAAATCGTTACTTTCTTAAATCGTTGATTTCTTAAGTCGTTAATTAAGAAATCGTCGTTTTTTAAGAAATCGTTGATTTCTTAAATCGTTGATTAGGAAATCGTCGTTTTAAAGAATCGTTGTGTTAAAACAAGATTTTAACGAATCTGCCTTGGAACTTCAAAGAGGCCGTTTTCTCAATCCGTGAGGACCCAGAAAACGATCAAGATATCAAACCGAAGCCCTCGCCGAGAAGGGTCTGGTAAGCTCGGTCGCTATAGGGAGTATGACCCCTTGGTTGTTCTGCGATTGCCAAGCCGCATCCTCATGGTTTAACGATCTTTCGTTATCTCCGATGATCGTGTTTTAACGAGAACTTTGTTTAGTCGCGGAACCTTTTGCAAGGAGACGATTTTTAAGAAATCGTTGATTTTAAGAAATCGCTGATTTTAAGAAATCGTTGATTTAAGAAATCGTTAATTTTCTTAAATCGTTGATTTAAGAAATCGTTGTTTTTTTAATAACAAGATTTTCCCGCAAGTTTTTCGTATAAGTTTTTCCTTGAAAACGTAGAAATTCTTAAGACGTATATTTTTATCGAATGTTTTGATACTAACTTCGTCGTCAACATGAACCCTTGTAGCTTGTTTTGACGCTGCGTACAAATCTATTCAAGAATTTTATCGTAAAAATTTGTTTAAGCAATTTTTACGAGAATTATCTTTTTCGAGGAATATTTTCGAAAGTTAATTTCGCTGTGACCGTTTTTGACCCCAACAAGCCGATCTTCGAACAGCGATCAGGGGGTTCTCAGTAAGTGTGTGTGGTCCTAATCTACAGCTTGTATGGTTCAGAGATTTGTGGTAAGAGTATGGTTTCTGAGAATAAGCGAGTTCCCACGCTTTCAAACCTTTCTCCCTGTTCTTGGTACTTGTCTTGTTCGAGGACAAACAAGGATCTAAGTCTGGGGGAATTGATATATGGTGTTTTTTACATCATTGTATATATGTTTTCATTTGTTTCAAGTCACTAATTCGTGTCAGTCTAGTCCTTTTTGACCTTTTACAGGTCTGGAGTTAGTAGAAGAGAGAAGAGAAGGTGCCTCATGAAAAGATGTCCTTTTGGAGCAATCCTGCGGAGAACACTCAAGTAGAACAGTCCCGAGACTGCTCTCTCTCTCAAGCGGAACAAGCAGACGGAGTGATCCGGAGATTGTTCCCGACGAATATGGAAACTCTTATTTCGGGAATTAAAGCCATGTTGCCCTAATCTCTTTTCTTCTGATTGGCGCCTCCATATAAAACGCCATCTATCTTTTTACTATTTTCTTACGCTAGTTTTTACAAGAGAACACTGTGATTTGCGATCTGCAACTTGTAAGGGAGAAGAATTCATCCTTTCATAGAGAAGATCATCTGAACCCTATTGTTTTCTACTCTGTTCCTATGCAATTTTATTCAGGATTTATGTCTTTGATTCTCTGCATCATGATCGAGTAGTAGCCTTGCTCGCCTAGGGTTTTTAGGGTGTTGAGACATAAGCGATCCATAACTGTTCTTCATTCATACTGTTCTTACTGCTTTCATTAACCTGATCACTTGATGTTAGATCACTAGTTCATCGCCTAGTTAACCGCTTAGGAGATAACTTGATATGTATTGAATGAGCTTAGTATCCCTAATCAGTGAAAGTAGATATTAGGGTGGTAAGTGAACTGATCGGACCTGTTCTCTAAAGCTTGCAATCGATCCTCATCCCAACGACAATTAGGTGGTGAGATCGATCTGCAAAGCGATCACTGCCACGACAGTGAAGTGTTCCAGCTGAGTGATCCGAGTTCTAGAAAGCACTTCATCGCGCTTGAATAACTGTTTGGCTCCAATTCAACACCCAATGAAATACCCTAGGCTAGCTCTTGTTTAATTGAATCAATCTCGTGTTTTATTTGCTTGTTAACTATCATCACCTTATAACCAAATTCATATCTTCTTCTTAGCTTGATTTCGGAACTTATAGAACTAGAGTGTAGACTGGTCCTCTGGATTTGAATCTCAAGTACTACAATTGCAACTGTTAACTTGGCAGTAACAAGGATTCATTTTTAGTGTGTCAGACGGAAATCATGAACCAATATATGTTTGGCATAAACTTAGGAATAATGGCATATGCAATAAATTTAGCCAGCTAAAATAATACTTATCAAGTTATTGAATATATTGCACATCTATCTCAAACTCTAGCCGTATATTATTTACTGGATTATTAGGACGGTTCATAGTTGCACAAATATGTTAAACCTTAAAGGTATAGGGAGTGGGGGTTATGATATAGGCATATGGTTTTAGGGTTTAGTTTAATGTTTGTGGAATTAATTTAGCTAACAAATAGTTATCCATATAATAACTACATTGTACGTCTATGTTAAACTCTAACGGCTAATAATTGGACGACATCATATACTATATGATTAGCCCTATATGCGTTAGGGTTTAGGGTTTTTCTAGGTTTAGGTTTAGGGTTTAGGAGTCCTATAAGGGTTTAGAGTTTAGGGTTTAGCATTTAGATTTTAGGGTTTATGGTTTAGTGTTTAGTGTTAAAAATTTAAGGTTTAGGGTTTTAGGGTTAACATATATGTGGTAATTTTGTGTTTACACTGCACCTCTAACCGTATATATAAGACAGTTAAGCCTGTTTTTTACTTTTACAAACAACACATCACATGATTTTCGGTTATTCTGTTTAACCAGATATTTTATGAACGAGACAAGCTATTTTAATTAATAACGGGCTACAAAATAGGCTTAACCTCTTAGATGCCACTTAAAACATGGACCAATATATGTTTGGCTGGCATAACCTCTTAGATACGATTTTGTTTGACCAGTATGTACACATGAAGACACTTACATTAACCACTAGACATGTAACTTAACAAAATCAGGAATTTTTGAATAAGTACAATTATATAGTTTATCGAATACGTATGCTGGCCAACTAAGATAATATCACGGATTTATCCTCTTAGTTTTTCTTGTGTGTGCAATCATCTTGTTGACCATGGTTCATACAACTACAAGAAATTTTGTATTTCTATTATGTTGATGGTATTTTGGTGTCTAATTTAGCCGTCCAAATAAATCTGTATCCCGTATTTATATTCAATAACCGTTTTTTTTTATTGACGTTTGAAATAGCACTTCGTTGTCATATATAACAACACACAAGTAAGAACAAACATCTATTTAAATGTTATAGCTAGCCAAATTATTACATAACGTCTAACCATAATATTTAGCTGGCCATTTAAAAATTTGTTACCAAGGGTTCATACACCTGTGAGAACATATGTGACGGTAATCTAGTATTTGATTTAGCGTACAAACAAATAAATATCTCATATTTATATTCAGTAGTTGACGATTTAGCCGTCCAAAGAAATCATTATCCTTCCAGTCTCCCCTCCACAGACGGAAAACATGAGCCATTCCTCTTTCACCAAATGCAACCAAATCCTAAACATGCAAATCACACACCAGTAAACATTATATATAAGACGATCAACTTCAAGTTAGACAAAAATATTTTATTTGTTGCAGAGGTAGTTAGACGATGATTATAAGAGTTCTTTTACCATACCAACATTTTTTAACCAACCAGAGCATCAACCTTGTGTAGGTTATCAATGTCATCAAAAACCACAATAATCTTCTTCTCATAAACACTTGCTCGTATATATAATAATTTTTTTCACAACTATCATTTATATTTACCTTTAACTTGATCGTCATAGGAGTTCAAATTCTGAGAGAGAATACAATTGATCTTTTTCGAAATTGGTGGTGAATGGTTTGGTGTAGTCGGGCGATTTTGTATGTTTGGGAGGGATCATGATGATGGATCAGATCTTTTTCAATTTTATTTGGATTCATTAAAAAATAAAAATAAAAACAGAAGAAGAAGATGGAAAAAGAAGATGACAAATTGTAAGAAGAAATATGTACATAATAGTTTTAAGATTATAACTAGATTTTGACCCGTGCGTCCGCACGAGTATTAATTTTCTGTTTTACTTTTATTTATTTATACTAAATGATGTATTTATACTATTTGATCGTTTACATTGACTAAGTTAAGGGGTAGGTATTTGGGTACCCACTCGAATTCGATTAAAATCTATTAGGGTTTGAGATTTTCGAGTTTAAAGATTCCAACTATATTCGGGTATTTATAAATTTTGGTTCCGGTTCGATTCAGATCTTTGCGGATTCGAATAACCCGTGAATTTTTTTAAAAAAATTCCAAAAATTATATATACTTTAAATTTTCCTAAATCTAAAAATAAAAATAATATAACATATAAATTTGAGTAATTGTAGCCAAAGTACCTAAATTAAAAATTAAAAACATGTTTAACTTGAATATTTGGATGGAGAACAAATATATATATATATATATATTTTTTAATTATTTTTGGTATTTTCATTATTATTTATCTAATTTAGATGTTTTCTTTTGACTATTTTTTATATTTCAAATATTTTATACAAATTTAAAATAGCTTATATCTTGGATATTAACTCTAAAATAGCTAACATATTCAAGTATATAAATATGATTCATATACATTTGAATATCCGAAATATTTCGTTCGGATCAGGTTTGATTATGGTTCTCTAGATATTCAAATATTCATTTATCCAGTTTTGGTTCAAATTTGCTAATACTTTTTCGTTCAGATTTGTTAAATGAAGAGTTGATATTACAATTTTTATGAATCATTTGTCTAATAAAAGTGTATTTTTTGAAGCTGATAAAAATAAATACTTCTGACATTGATTAAATGGAGAAGTGAATGAAGTGTATTTAATTCAAATTTAATTTAGAAAAACACATTAATCTAAATAGAAAAGACAAAACATTAAATAGATAGTATTATTTAATTCTCAGTGGCAAGGTATTGTAAATATGTGTGATAATTAAGAAGCATTTTTAAATGGTACTTCTCTTTTAATAATATAGATGATAAATCATTTTTATAAATATTATTTTCTGTTTTATTAGAACTGTAGAAAATATTTTGATTTTGATTTAAAAGTGAAAACTGAACACTTATTTTTGTTTGGTGTGTTAACTTACATATTTTTAGAGAATATACCTTTCATATAAAAAGTTATACTAATTTTTGGAAATTGTATGTGTAAGGTTTATAAAAGGTATATAAGTTATTTTCATTTCTTATTACTCCTATCAATTAATGTATTTTTTTGTCAACCTATCAATTAATGTACATTATAGTGTGTTTGTGAAGAGTACTAAAATGCATTAGAATGTTGATATATTTTTATATTAGTATAATAAATTTTGATTTATGATTTTATTAGATTTTCTTGTGAGAACAAAAATATTTGGAGCCTTTTACATTTATAGTAGAATTACCAAAAATTAAATATTAACCATGTTATAAATATTTTTAGGAAGTAGAATATTGTTAAAAGATTGCAATCTTTAATTCCCTTGTTATACAACAACAATATCATAGATATTAGGAATGTTTTGTGGAAGTAATGAATATTGTAATTTATCTATTATTTAAACCAAACTTTACTTTAGCTTGGTTATACTTAACAAAATATATTTAAAAAATCTATGCATTAACACGCCTAAAACATACATATAATACCTATAGTTTAAACGTGAAGTCAGTCCACCTCAAAATCATAAATTGACATGGTTAAAAAGATAAATCTAAACACACAAACCAAACACCAATTCCAGGGAACATTAACACAATAGATAAAAGGCTAGACTAACCATTAATAAATTATTTAATTTTTTCACACAAGTTTTTGGTATAAGAAAAATAACCAACAGTGCTATTACTTTATTTTACATCACATTTGCAATAAACTTCAAGCCATAGTTATTTACACAGAGTATGATCAAATCATAGTGAAGATAACCTATTGTGAATTTATGATTCTATTCCAAGTTTATTTGAAGTACTTCAAATGGTACGATAAATGATTTGAAGTTTGACATCATTTCGAGAATTTCAATGTATATGCAGTAGAAGACAAAAAAGATTTACTAAAAATTTTAATGAGGAATAAATGAATCGGTTTAGTTTCCAATTTAAAAAGAGACGTCATTTAAGTTAGGTTGTTTAGGAAATATTCAAAATCACAGTTTTTTAAACCAGTGGCATGGAATAGTAATTATTTAAGAAAACTTAGGGTTAATTCTAATTTGTACTTCAATTTTAATAGATTAGATATCTAATAGAATCTTTTTTTTTTGTGCACGTATCTAATAGAATCTAAACAAATCTTGAGAATATCTTTTCTGACAGATAATATCCTAGACTCTCAACTGTTCGGGGTAAGGACGTCTTTTTTACTCTCTTTTTGTTGCCACGTCGGCTGAACTTTTTGGTCTTTGGTGTTTTGCTAATATTAGTATTTTGGGTCAATTGGTTGAAAACCCAAAAGAAAGCTAATAATTAGGTATATGCCATAACAGTAAAAATTGACAATCTAGAGAGTGTAAAATGACGTTAATATCCTTAATGTTGTCTTGTTCTTCTTTCTAAATCCAAACCACCATCGACGGTGCGCATCCAACATCACGACGGAGTGCATCTTCAAGACGAAGCGGGTAGAGCAGCGGCCGGAGAAATCGGAGGAGTCGGACTGAGACGGCAGCAGAGGAGGAGGGGGGAGTAGAGGTGACGGCGCGGGGGTGGGAAAGGGCGCGCTGCGGGAGCTATGAACGGTGGTTGCGTTGGGTTGTTGGCGGATCTCAGGGTAGGTGTTGGAGGCGGTGGAGTCAATCGGCGGTGGAGGCGGAGGATCCAGAGACGAGTACGGTGATGGAAACGAAGATCCGGTGACGACTGGGGCGGTAGATGCGGATTCATCCGAAGGCAAGTGTGGCGGAGGAGGAGGCGGAGGAAAAGGAAAGGGAAGAGAAAGAAGAGGACAGGGTGGGGCTGTGCGTTGAGGAGACGTTTGGTGGAGATGTTCGCCGGTGACGGTGTGAGATCGGCGTGAAATCAACCATTGTTTTGGGTCAATTGGAGCTATGTCCAAGGAGAGAGATGAACGTGTTTTTGAGAGTAGAAGATGGGGTCATTTTGGTTATTAAAAAAAAGTGCACAGTGAATAACAGTGTTTTTAGGTATATAGCTAATTATGGAATAAGTTATGTATAGGGAGTGCAATTTCCCTAGTATTTTTTTGGGTTTTCACCTAAATTACCCTTCTAAAAATCATTTTAGTGGGAACACGTTATCTCAAGTGTTACGATGCTTCCGAGTTAATGAATAAGAGATAACAAATTACGGTCAGATGCTTCAAGCTTGCCACACCCCCTCTTCCTATGGATCCCCTGCTTGCTATATGCTTTGTACCAGTGTAATATTTAAAGCTGTATTAGCTCCGTGAAAAAAACAAAACAAATTCTCAGTTTCACATTTTTTACTATCTTTTATCTTCACCAATTTATATATCTTGCTGTACTTTGTTCTGGTTTTAGTGGCCTTTGAATTTTATTCAAGGTACATCTAATTTATTTAGCTTTAACATTCCATTTAATAAAGTCTATTGAAAGAGATAGAACGATTTGTAAGATAATTATGGTATTCTATTTTAATATAGTGTAAGAAAAAAGATTATTCGTTGTTGATGAATCTAAAAACGAAGTCGTGATATATCAAGAGTAGAATATATATGTACACCATCCACTTCTGTGAGAAGGATAATTTTCATGTGATTTTAATGATAGCTTCTGCGGAACATATTCCATCTATCTTATTAAAACAGAAACATTCTGTTGGACCTAACATTTATTTTATAAGTTTTTAAATTAATACACATTTATACTTTATAGTTAAAACATACATTAAGTCACTAATGTTCCTTTCTTTATACTACTATCCATGTTTCCAAACAATATACTTATTTCTTTATATTACAATCAATGTTTCCAAACAATATATTTTTTATACTACTATCAATGTTTCCAAATAATACAATAATTAATCTTAGTTATTTAATATCTATCATTTTCTCTTTAAAATTTTGTAGAAACGTCATAATTTCATAAATTACAAAATAGTGAACTTTAAAATTTCGATTATAAGATTACAAATTATGAAACTATTACAATTTAAATCCAATTAGATTACATATCGGTCATCCATCAGTTCAATCGGTTAGTCTCGGGTTTTAGTGATTTTTTAATATGAATATTTTAAAAACATAAATTGAATTGTCAGATCTCCGGATTAACCGGTATAATCACAATCGGGTTGAATTTAAAAATACTGATTTAATGCAAAAATATTTTAAATACACACTCTTTAAAAATAACCAAAATATTTGTTAAATTATTAGTGAAATTTTTCATCGTAAAATATCCCGCGCTTCAAAAGCGCGGATCAAAATCTAGTTGATGTTACAAAGAGAGGGCAACAAAAGGTGAAAGCGGTCCAAAATTGAAACTGTGACTACTGACTATCATCCACTAAGGTAAGATAAAGATAAATATTCGTTTACTTAGTAAACTATTCCATCACCGGTCGAACCGAATCTCCTTTTAAAGATCTCAACTAGATCATGACCCGCCCGAGCGGGCGGGTTTATTGTTTGCTTCACGAAATTTTAATACACGGTGTAAATTATTTTAAATTATATAGTTTTGAGTTGTATAATACTTAGGGGGTGTATTGTATTGAGATTTTTAGGTGATTTGTATTAAATTGACAATTTCATTGCTATTCAAACATGAATTTCAAAAACTCATTTAAAATCCACTGTTATTGAATTTGATATTTCGTAAAGTACTTTGAAATCCCTTGTTATTGAAAATATTTTAAGTTGTCGAGTTTTAAAATTTTGAGGTGATTTTAGGGTGTTTGGGTGAATTTTCTTAGTTAAAAATATTAAAACCCAAATCTCATAGTTTTAGGTGATATTCTAGAGTAGTTTGACAAAAATCACCTAAATCTCTGCAACTTATTGAAATCATCCGAAACTTCATTAAAAATCAAATCACATCAAATGTTAAATTGAATACACCCCTAAATTGAATACACCCCTTTAGTCTTGCTGAGTGATTTTATTTGATTGGAATTGCATGTATCCAAAATTTTCTGAAGGTAGAATATAAATATAAACGTGTTAACGGGGAAAAAGCTGGTGATGATGGTTGGTGATGGTGAAAAAGCTTGTGAAAGAGAATCCATTAGCTTTGAAGAATCGACATGATCGGTAAAGAAAACAAAACTATATTTCTTAATACATTGTCTTTGAGGCTTGAGATGTTCGTTCGTAAGTGTTTTTATTTCCTGTCTTCACACCCTACAAAGCAGAAAAAAATACATTAGATCAGTATTAGAAAATGGTTTATAAACACAAACTATAAACAATATTTAGAGTTTCATCAGCAAGGATGCACTCTAATGTGTCTCCTCCATAAGGTGTGTTTTGTTTCCAACAATGAAGGACTTTAACTCGAATTCTCCAATTGGCTCTGAGAGGTTTTACATCATTAATTAGAACTGGAGTGCTTGGTTTCGACATTGTGATTTTTGGGAGTTTTTTGTGAATGTGGAATGATGAATACGAAGACTACTAATTATGGACATATTTTATTGGGATTAAAAAAATTAGGTGTAATAAATACAAAATATTGCGATTTAGTTGAAATATCGATTTTAGGTATAGTAGAATAAACTTGGAGAAGTGGTTTTCCATATTTGATTTTGACCGAGATTTTTTAATCTCCATATGTGATTGTAACAGAGATTTTATAGCAGAAGAATCAATTTGGAGAAAAAAAAATTATATAATCGACTTTTTGTAACTATAAATTGATCCCGATTTTATTGAAACCATAATCTTTAAATAATAGAATAAACTTGGAGAAGGGGTTTTCCATATTTGATTGTGACCAAGATTTTTAAATATATATTTGATATTTGATTGTAACAGAGATATAGGGATAGAAAACTCAACTTGGGGAAAAGGTTTTTCTAAAATCGATATTTTTGTTACTATAGATTGATATTTTTGTTATTCAAATAAAAGTATACGGAAATATATTCAATTTAAAAACGCACCTTGGATTTATTACAAATTAGAAAATCAAATGTTTTATTATACAGTGTCGTTGCTAACATATAATAAAAAATATAAATAGATGTTTTGTCTAATAGATGTCTAATGTGTAACATATAATAAGATAGATAAATGTAAAACTTATAACGTAAAACTTATAATAAGATATATGTTATTAGTAAAGATAAACTATGCAGTGCCCAATTTATCTTTACTAACACCAACTTAGTATTGAGTTTGTTATGAAACTATATATTGTCGGACTCGCTATAATGACCCTCACGATCATGTTAGGTCTGTTGTGTCGTTTTACGTAAAACTTATAATAAGATAGATATAATAAGATATATGGGTCAAAATATAGTAAGATATATGGGTCAAATTATAATAAGATATATGGGTGTAAATATTACAATGGGTGAAATGTAAGACAGGCTATATTGAACTATTTTAGGAAATGTTTAAATGCAATGTTAAGCTATTAATAATAATGTGATGTTCAACTTAAAAATTTACCTAGAATAAGTTGTAATGTTTCTGTTTTAAAAAGATAGATTATCATTCTAGAACTTCTTTTTGCCGTTTTCCTTACTATTTTAGTTATTACCATTGAGATAGCATGATCAACCCCAAAAGAATTGTACCGTCACCGGTAATCGGGGACACGGTTTTTATTTTTGTCGCCACCATATTTTTTCTTAATATGATCGTTGGACCAATCCGATCAGCAGATTTGGTGTCAACCTAGGTGAATGGAACATAAAACAATTTTAAAGATTGAAATATTAGTTTAAGAAACTTATTTTCGTTATAATAATATTCAGTCTAATTTTTTTGTTAACATCTATTATATACTAATGTGTTTTTTAATTTTTTTTATATATATACTAATGTGGTTTGGGATATTTTGCGTGACCTTTGTTGTTTTAAAACATCTTATTTCAAATGAAAACATCTTTGTATGAATTTATGATTAGTTTAAGATATAAACAAATTTTCATGATTTCATGTAATAATTTTTACGAATGTTAAAAGGTCACAATTTTTTCTAAACCAATCCAAATGAAATCATATAACAAATATAGGAATGATTATTTAATTATGAGGAGAAATGATTTTATTTTGTTACTTGTTATTTCTTACGTGAGGATTGCAAGGCACCTAATATGTGAAAATAAATCTATTCTATTAAAACAGAAGTACAAAATTAGATTAACCCTTAGTTTTTTACTATATTTACATTGCCATGCCACTAAGTATTAAATGAAGCTATATTTAAGTATGATTGTTTTTTCCTAATTTAAATAATAGATTTAGGCATTTAATGTTTTTTCCTAATTTAAATAATAGATTTCCTTAATAAAAATCTTAACCAAAATATATTTCCTAATATATTTCATATTAACATATTAAATATTTTTAAGATTTATTAGTAATAAATAATAAAATAAAAAATTACACATCAAAATCAATTTATATAACATATAAATAAAATATAAAATATTTTTTTCATACATTATTAGCATAATGCTTCCATATATAAGTCCAATTAGTTATAAATATAAGATTTGTTTATATGATACACTGTAACATAATAGACGATTAAATCATGAAATATAATTATTTTAAAGTAATAAACAAAATTGTTATGTTTTAAAATGCTATATAAACAATTATTTAATACTTTTAATTTACAAATATATATAGTATACCATTAGTACAGAGAAAAAAATTAAAGTGAAAGACAATATTTATACGGTCACGAGTCAAGCTCTAGAAATAAGCAAAAGCAGCGCAACAATATTTTTCTTTTAAAAAATTATTTTAATAGAAATTATAGTTCCAAATATGGTATATATATTTTATGTATTTATAAATTTATTATCTTTGTTTTTGAGGGATGCTAAGATTTTTGAATTAGAAAAAATTATGACCCATCTCTATATTATTTTAATTAGGAAATTTAAAATTTATATCAGAATATTTTATTAAAATTTTAATTTTTATTATAACTGCAAAAATTAATTTCAAATATAAATTTATATTTAAATATTACAAATATATTATCTAATATTAAAATATAAAAATATAAAATAAATACCCGCCCGGTCGGGCGGGTCAAGATCTAGTTGAGGTTTAAAATTCGAGTTTATGGTTCAGTTTTCTAAAGCACTATACGCAGTCCCGGTTTGGGTACAAGCAGAGGAAGCTGCTTCCTGCCCTCGTTTCTATAACTATAACTCAAGCCTGTTTTATTTTTAATAAACTAAAGCAGCCCATTTTTTTATATGCTTCCGGTCTACTCAAACTCAGGACCGGTACTGACTATACGATAAATTAGAACACCTATTGATAATTTTGCCGTCCACATAACAAAATAATCAGAACGAGTATTAGTTAATCAATATTATTAGAATAGAAATACCAAATTATGCAGATTATGGAGAAACAGGTTACAGGAGATCTTCAGCTTGGTGCATGGCGTACCATCGAACATGAATCTCATAGGACGGCTCAGAGTGGTGGAGTCAGGCGTGTATTCTCACATGGTGGTAGAATTGTCGGCTGTATAATCGTCTTTGTAATATTCTCATAGTTGTAATAGCCTAATTAATCGATAATAATCGATCCAGACGTTAAAAAAAAAGTTTTAAAGAATAGAAATACCCATATAAATTATTCCTTAGTTTTCAATATTCCTTAATCAGTGTTATACAATAGTATACCACTGAAAATTAAATTTAATTTCCTATTTTAATGCTTGTCTTTTGCTGTTTCATTAATACATTTTCCTAAATTGAAATACAATAAATTAAGTGTCATTTATTTCAGACATACTTCCTATAACCTAGCTAAACATTAAATTATATTTAATCAATGCCAAAAATGTTAAAAACATATATCTATTATTAATGGTTGGTTATTTTAATTTTGGTATAATAAACTAAGTCAAAAATACAAGAAAATGCTATAAAATACATAACATGAAACACAAAATGTAAATGATATACTGAATTTTATATCATATAAAACAAATATAATCATAGATAACAACTTTATTTTTCCATAAAAAATATTCGCCCGAACATATGGGTCATATTTTAAAAATATTGATGATACAATTGACGAAACAATATATTTATTATTAATTATAAAATTATTTTTTAATTGCTAAAAGTTATTTAATACAGATAATTTTAAAAATAAAAATTTAAATTTATGTAAGATAATCTATATTTTTAAAAAATTACATGCGTGAGTGATAATTCAATTGATGGTTTATTTTGTTTTACTTTGCAATTTTGTTTCCAATGTTTCATATTTAAAAAAATTGGAAGTGTATTAGTTTTTTTCCTACAAATATTATACCTACTTTATAAACTTAGTATACCATTATAACTTATATTTCTTTCGTATTGTCAAATTCAAAAAAAAAAAAATTTATATAGACTTACGTAACTCTAATATAGTATTGTCAAATTATATGTATAACTCTAATTATATATGTTAGACGGTTTGTATCATACTAAACATCAACTACATAATATAATATTTCTTCATGTTTATAATTCATAACTATATTCTTTATACATCATATACAATTCTCTAATTACATGTATATGTTCAATTTGTTTATATGATATCAAATATTCATCATACAAAAGATAGTTAAAAACGCAGAAAACATTATATACTGAATATAATACGATCAAATATTATAAATACATCATTAGTAAAAAAATAAAAATAAACACTGAAAATTCAAATCTGCGCTCGCGCCCGGATCCAGGTCTAGTGAAAGTTAAAACTGAAAAGTTTAGAAACATAAGTAAATGGCAATATATATCACACTGCTGTCACTTTCTTAGGGCCTGACTGGTGTAACCGCAGCGGTTACGGTTGCGGTTGCGGTTGCGGGAGTTTGCGGGTGCGGGTGGTTGCGGTTTTAAGCGTTTTCTAGAGATTTGTACGACTGGTACAGCTGTTAGAAATTGTTGCGTTTGCGGGATTCTTATGACTGGTAAACTACCAAACGCAACATCTGTTAAATAATAATTTAACAATATTTACATTTTATGTAATTATAAAAATATTAAAAATCATAATAATATGATAAATATAAAATTTATATTTATAAAATCATATTATTAAATTTTAAAAATTTATAGAAAATATTTTGGTTTTAAAAATTTATAATATAAATTGAAATATAATATGAATACATTTTACAATTTCTATTATTTTAATTTAAACTTTTTATTGGATATTTTTAGTATTATTTTTATTTATTCTGTTTTTAAAGAAAAAAATTTACCCTCCCGCAACAGCCCGCAACCGCAAACGCTAGTTGGAACCGGCTTTTGATTTTAAGAGGTTCGGAGCGGTTTAAAACGATTTGTAACGTTTTCTCTGATTGTTTCGAAACACCAACAACCGCTACCGCAAAAGCTGCGTTTGCGGGTGGTAACGGGAAAACCAATCAGCCCCTTAGTTTCTATCTTTTCGATTACGATTTGAAAATTTCAGATAAATATTATAGAGCAAAATGCTGAAGGGAAGCAGGTATACTTCAACTTCATTTTTAAGAGCGAGCGAATTATGGTATTTAATTAGAATGAATTAGGAAGGAGAAAGTAAGAAATGTGCTTGAAAAAAAATAAAGAAATATGTATTTCATGGTTAGTTAAATAATGCAAAGAAAAAAGTAGGCAAGAATAAGTGGGAAAAAGTTGAACAAAAAGAAGAATAAGTGTGGGGAAAATATTAAGAAGCATAACTTATGCCACAAACACAAAAACTTCATCAATATCTATCTATACAAGAACAAAACGTGTTCTACATCTCATAGATTTAACACTGTACACATAGATGGTCGAGAAGATAAATAAGTGTATTGTTAACATAAAAAAAAACGAAACTCTACGAACATGTTTGGACTTGGGGTTATTACATTAAAATGGCGTATCTCATGCCATCACTAACCATGAGATGGTTAACCTCTGATACGCTGGCATAATCTCCAGACATCCATAGTCTATCTGTCCCGCTGACACGTGGCACGGCAAAGCACGAGATGATCGAGAAAGGGAATCGCATCATAACGGCACTAGTCCCGTCTCGTCTTTCGTTATGAGCTACTATTCCTGCTCCTTGTGTTGTCGAAGCTATCTCAGTCTCGTCAGCTACGCGTTGGCTCTTACGAAGGTTTTGGAGGTTGCGGCGGAGTATGGAAAGCATCTGCGTCATCTCTGATCTCGTTTTAGTTTGTTCTCTCTCTCTTGAGTTGATGAGATAGGAGTTGGGAGAAAGGCACCGTATGGGCTTCTTTTATTTGGAGAAAAATTTGCAAGTGGGCAACTTGGATTTTGCTTTTCATTATTAGTGCCCACTGTTTATCATCTTTATTTTATTTCCTTACCTTTATATTTCTTATCTTTTTGTTTGTTTAATAGCAATCAGAAAATTGTAGGATAAATTCCCTCCTTTGCCCTCTATTAATACTCTCGCGATTAGATCATCCATCATACATGTTTAGTTGTACTACTAGGGGTCCATACTTTACCCGTTATCCGAAGCCGTACCCGAATCCGATCCGAAAAACCCGAATCGAAATCTAAACCGAAATAACAAAATACCCGAACAGATATTGATTTAAAAGAGATTGGATACCCGAACCCGAACGGCTAATACCCGAACCCGAATGGATATCCGAAGATAACCAAACATATATATACTTACCCTTACCTTTCTAGTTTTCATCTCTCATTTAATTTAAAATATTTATATTGATATCACACATACTTTAAAACTATATAATGTACATATAATTCGGAGAAAAATGATTTGATATTCAATTAAAATGAATATCAAGCTTTTTGTTTCATGTATTAACAAAAGTTACATCCAAATTCTAAAAATAATAGCCAAATAAATGTCTATTTATTTTTGAAATTTACCTCTCAATATATTAATAACTCAATCTACTAAAATAATAAAAAGTCAGTTAATCGAAAACTAAAATTTTAAATACAAGAACCTTAAAAAATGAAAAAATTAATTTTTTTCTTCAAAATCTAAATATCCGAACCCGACCCGAAATAACCGAACTTGAACTAAAATACCTGAACCCGACCCGAAGTTCAGAAATACCCGAACGGATATTATACTTCTATACGAAATACCCAAAAATCCAAAATACCCGATCCGAACCGAACGCCCATCCTATGTTCTACTGCTAGGGATATGGGACCCGTACAACTTTGAAACTTTTATTTCGATGATGAAACAATGTTTATAAGTATGAGGATGTTCATTTTTCTATCTAAAAATGAGAGTTTTGTTTTTTAAGTCATAGAAAAATACAAGTCATCTCGATGATTCATCTGAATGAATCAAAAATTGGGGAAATTGCAAAAATAGAACCGAAAAACTAGGTTGTTGTCCTTTTGGTATAAAACAATTTGTGTCCATTTTTATCTCTTTTTTTACCCTTTGTATTTCTGAAAACTAATGAAATAAATAATTTTATGAATCAAAAAAATTATTAAAAATATAAACAATTAATAAAACACCCATATACACAAGCTGATAATTATTTTTTGTTCAAAAACTTAATAAATAAAATTTTTAAAATATGTTTTACTAAAAGTAGAATGCGTCATCTACGAAAAAAGTATAGTAGGAAACGATTTCTAAAATAAACACATTCATCTACTTCTTTTAGAACGTTCATTCTACTATTTACTAAATTTCTAAACAAGAGGAATGTGCATTCTACTAATCGTAAATGTATCCATTTTCCTTTTCGAATGCATCTTCTACTTTTAAAAAGTATTATAAACTTGGAGGAATGTGTTTTCTAAAAAGTATTCTTACGTCTACTCAAAGTAGAAAGTGTATTCAGGATTCTTATCATTCTTCTAAACTTTTAGAAGACGCTTTCTACGGATAAGAATACCTGATTTTTTTGCGAAAATTAATGAAATTTCAGTTAAGAGAATATTATAAAAATCTCCTAAAAATATTCTAACTTCCTAAAACATGTTATAGTCGATTTTACTTGTGAAAAAATGATTTTGCATTTTTTTCTTCACCAATATATGATATCTCCATAGTATGTCTTGTGATTTTCACATGCTCTTTTTCTATTTTGTAAGTTTAATAAAACTAAAAAATTGACAAACGTTTTAAGCTTTTTATAAAGACTTTGTAAACGTTTTTCATAAAGTTTATTTAAAGTTTTTTACAAAAAAAAACTTTTTGTAAAGTTTTATTTTTCATTTTTATAAAGTTTACAGAGTTTACTCTTATTAAAATTTTATTAAAAATTTTTTAAAAGGTTTTATTTTTATTAAAAGTTTGATAAAATTAAAAAGTTAACAAACATTTTAAACTTTTTATAAAAATAAACTTTGTAAAATATTTTGTATAAAGTTTGTTTAAAGTTTTTATTAAAAACTTTTTGTAAAGTTTTATTTGATTTATTATAAAGTTTACAAATTTTATTTTATTAAAGTTTTATCAAAAAAGTTTTAAACATTTTATAAAAATAAAAATAAAAATTTGTAAAATGTTTTTTAATAAATTTCATTTAATGTTTTTATTAAAACATCATGGGGATGAAGATGATCGTGTTGCATACGTACCAGCTGGAGATAGAGTCATGGAAGCTATGCGGGATTCCATTACTGAAGAGATCGCGAGAGGACGTCGACTTCCATACTAGATGTAAGTTTTTTTCCATGACGAACCTGAGCTTCCTCCTGAGCAGGTAAACCTCTGATCTAAATCTTCATTCTTGCACTTTTGTGTCAGATACAGTTGAGACAATTGTGTTCTTGTCTTGATGATTAAAAGTGTGTTGAATTGTTGATAAGTAGTTGTTTGATGGTGTGATTTTGAAGCTCTCTCTGTGTGAAACAAGTACTCTTTGTATGCATCTTGTTCGTCTTGTGTTTCATTGTAAGCTGTTCGTTTGATTTTATGGAAATGACATGTGAAGAAGAAGGATGTCAGAAAGTTTCTTGATGATCTATGTGAGCGAGAAGGGCAAGATATAGCTGTTGAAGAATGAAGAGAGTGATGATCAGAATGTTTGATGATCTATGTTTTTCTTTGCATTTTTGTTTCACTTCTCAAACTCATAGTTGTAGCTTTCTGTTCACTTCTCATATGGGTTTGTAGTTTTGTTTCCTTTCCAACCCATTTTAGTGGAAGGACGCACTATTTGTTTCCATGATAATGCAAACTCATTATCCTTTTATGTTTAAGTTTTTATTTACATGATCTATTTAAATTTCTTGAGACTATCATATCTTTATTTATTTTTGGAATTGGTTTCGAGTTATTATCAAAACTATTGTTGGATTTTAGTGTAAAAAGTTTATCATATATCAAACAATTGTTAGACTTTTATTTAAATATTCTAATCAAATTTGAAAAATTATAGTCATTTTTTATAATTCCTTTGTCTTATTTTCAATAAAATAAATTTATGAATTTTAAAGTAAGAATTTTAAAATTATTTTGTTGTAATTGTAATTTAGATAAGATGTTAAAATTAACAGGATTAATATAAATAATAAACATGATTTAAGAGTAAGATATAGATAAATTAAATACATGTCCATTTTAGTCATTTTGTCATCAACTGTATCTTGAGGCAAATGTAAATTAAAAAAAAAGAACAAACGAACGCAGCTGCATCTAGATGCTTCATCTAGATACATTTTCCAAATGTACAAACGAACAACACCCAGGTAGAGCATCTGGATAAGACATCTGTCTGATCCACTGGATGCACCTTCCAGATGTACAGACGAACAAGAACTAAACTAAAACTTTCTAAACCGATAAAACGAAACAAGAATCATCTAAATTCAAGCTTTTCAAAAAAAAAAAAAGATTGATGATTGAAGAGAAGATGAGATCAAGGAGAGGAATACTCACACATTTATACTGAAATCACAGTCTTTCAGATCGAAATAAAGCATTGAAAATGATATCGTATGTGAGTGAATCAATGATTTTAACACGAAGATATAACTCCGGCAGTTGCAGATTCACGGAGGAAGCATGAATGTCATCTTTGCGTGAAGAGCATAACCTAGTCTCGTCTCTTCTTTTGCGGATTAGGTTAACCGATGTCGACTATTCCATCGGGCCGAAACCAAAACAGAATTTGAGTCCAAAATGCAACGAAGCCCACCACTGAATTAATGAAACGATGAGTTTCAATTAACACAAACACGTGTCAGCATGTGGTTCTTCGACTATTATAGTTGGCTACTTCGGTGGAAACTTGTGAGAGGAGAAACGTATTTATATAGTAATAGATTATATATATATTGGCTAATTTGTTATTATAGTTATATAATAATTATTATACACAATTAATTATTAAGAATAACAAGGACATTAGCCGTTCTTAATTTTAACGTGAAAATTCGAATGCGAAAATTCGAGTCACAAATAATAGTATAGATAACAAATAATATATTTCTTATTTCTTGTGGAAACCCTTGTTGAATACGAAAATTCATTTTGTACATAATAATATAAATTCTTCAATATTTGCATGAGATCATAATAAACCGAATTTATACAACAGACTTTATAAATTTTTATAGACCTGTAGAAATTCCTATGATCTCGTCTTTCCTACCTTATATTACTCAAAACACCCACCCCATTATTTAGAAGTAAACTCAAACCATCCATTAAATAGATTACGAATAGTTTGATCTCTCATGAGAATATACAACTTTTTCATAAAGTGCACACATAATTACTGAAGGCCCTCAATATCTTTACCTTCGCAGCTTCGCTTAAGCACAACTTTATTAATAACAAGTTCGCTTAAGCACAACTTTATTAATAACAAGTTACTCCGAGCTTTACGCCTTACGTTAATTATCTTAATATTTGTTTATACAAATGATCATGCTGCTGATCTTACTCGTTTGCACCTTCAACACTAATTCATTGGATCTAAATCCTCCTTACAAAGAGTTCCGTTGAATATTTTCATGTGGTAGCCAAAAGTAGGGATGTCAATTGGACATCATCAGGGGCTGACCCAAAAAATAAATTAAGATGGGGCACAATATATATTTGTAAAATTTAATCATAAATATATATTAAGAATATTTATTAATTAAATTATTCTTTAAAGATTATGTCAATCTATATTATATTATATTATACTTTTTAAACAACTTAATCTTTTAATTTTTTTATATGTTTTAAACATGAGTCAAATGAAAAGATAGCATTTTTTATAATGTTAAATATTTTAAGTACTATCACAAAATATTATATTATATATAATTTTATTATGAAAATGATTCATTTTAGTTATTATTTTAATGTAAATATTTGAAAATACAAACATAATAAAAATAATTTTTATTTTGTTGTTAAGAAAAAGTAACATATTTCAAAAAATAAAACTAATATTAAAAAGGAAGAAAAGAAAAAGTTTCTATTAGATAATAAAGAACAAAAGAAAAATGAAAACTTGTTTTATGGAAAAGTTACTAAAATATAATAAATATGTAAAATTATCTGACAAACAGAAACAAGTTCATAAGTTCAGAAAAAAATAAAAGACAAGGTCACGGTTTGAACTTGAGATACATGGGGCACTTGAAAACTTTTAAAACCATCATAGCTGACCATTTCCAACTACTTCCGCATTTATACAATTTTTTAAAGTTAACCTGTGACATGTGCCACACCTTGTAACAGCGTGCGTCCGCTCCTCGACATCATGTCTATGGTTCACCCATGTCCAAACCCATTTCGACTAAACCAAATTAGACCAACAAATAAAAATGTCCAATTAAACCCAAATCCAATGGACTTAATCAAAATGGACATGGGCGGCTCAATGATATAAAAATATAGGGTTTTTATTTTGAGGAAAAAACGTAAATCGATATTTTCCGACATAATCGTAAATTGAGTTTTCCCGCCAAAACCGTAAAATATAGATTTTCCGCCAAAATCGTAAAATCGAGTTTCCCAGCCAAAACCGTAAATCGAGTTTTCCTGTCAAAACTGTAAAATCGAGATTTCCCTATAAAATCGAGTTTTTCCGCCAAAACCATAAAATCAAGATTTTCCCGTCAAAACCGTAAAATTGAGTTTTTCCGCCAAAACCGTAAAATTGAGTTTTCCCGCCAAAACCGTAAAATTGAGATTTCCCCGCAAAACCGTAAAATCGAGTTTTCCGCCAAAACCGTAAAATCGAGTTTTCCCGTCAAAACCGTAGAATCGAGTTTTCCTCTCAAAATCGTATCAATGCTTTGTATACTACAAAACATAATGTAATTATATTAAAATGAATTTTTTGGATGTTTTGACTGATTTTGTATTTGGGCTTCCGCTGAATGTCCATTTAGAATTGAGCAATTTCGTCCATTTAGAATTGAGCAATTTCGTCTAGACAATTTGGATTTGGACTATGTGGGATTAAAAAAAATATAATGTTCAATAGACTCTTTGTCGACTTGGGCATGTCCATTTCAGCCCATTTGATATCCCTAGCCAAAAGTACACTTTCTAAAGAACCGTATGATTTAGTCTGGCAAAATTGGTTCAATTCTTAAAAAAAGTGCATTATATTCCGAGAAAGTGTATAGAGGCTGAATGTACGAAACGAAAACAAGAATCTTTCTTTTTTTCTTTTTCTTTTGCATAGGACTAGAGGAAAAAAAACTAGACATCATGGGTTGTAGTAGAACCAAGTAGTTTGTCTTCTTCAAGTGAAATCTCAGCCAATGGATGCGATTTAGTGATCTTGTTCCACTCGTTCTCTACTCTGAAAAATACCCACTGAAAGCGTCTAAACATCTCCATGGCTGTCACTGCGAACACCGTTATGTAGTTGTGCCTCAAATGTGCCGATAACTTATATGTCCATGCGCACCTCAGCACCAGATTGCTCCCTATCACCCAGAAATACACCTGCAACGATATTATTCAACAGTTCCAAACATCATAATGTGAAGAAAACACAAACGCGTTTCACTGGAAAGTGGAAACTGAATCTCACCCATTGTCGGCCATATAAGAGATATGATATGTTACTTGGACGGTTAAACTTGAATATCTTAGTGAAACCGCTACAAAACAGAAACAAAGTGATGTGACTAATGATGCCTTATGATATGAAAGAAAAAATGTATAGTGGATAGGAAGACGCAGTTTCAACCTATTACCTCAAGTCCCAATCTCGAGTTACATCCCAGTAGAATGAGTAGAGTGAGTTGATGACACTTGAGAAAAGCCAGAGAGGTCTGTAAAATGATGTCCAGCTCTCGGGCATCACGTGGTATTTAAGCGCAGAAAGAAAGATCACAGGCACTGCTGTCGAATACTTCAGAGCTGAAGAAAAAACCACACAGATTATCCATAAGATTGATGATAGGAAAAAGGAAAAATACTTCTAAATAATTCAGAACAATTGAACATCAATGCTCATAGGCTTTTACCATTTAAAAGAGATGACTTTTCCTTTGTATCCTTGTACTGTCGAAGACATTGCAACAGACGACAAATGTAGGGGAAAACAAGAACCAAAGGGATTGCAATTTGATGACTGCCACATACAGCGTCAGCTTCAAACCACGCAATTGTTGCGACCTGAAAATACAGGAAATTCATTAACTTTGATAATATCCCACCATTTCACGAAACCCGTGCAGGGTTGACAAACAGCCAGGTTCCAGTTGGTTCATCAATAAAACTAAGATACCAATAAAATAGCTAATACATCATATCTTAGCGTTTGTCAAGTCTTGGAGGGTAAGTTGTTCGTAGTACAGATAAGGCTATTGGTTTCAGGTCCTAGGAAAAATCGAACTAGTTGATCCAGCTTAAAAGATATTCAATCTATATTAGCTGATTTAGCAAATACTGGCACATTTGTCCGTCTTGTAGGATGAATTTTTGATAGTGCAGATGGATCTATACTTCTTCCTGATCATAGGAAAGAATGGAACTAGTTTCTCCAGCATAAGATATTTCAATTATATATTAGATGTCACAAATAACTAACTAATCAAGTAAAGTATTTACCTGTCTATGCACCATCCGGCAGACGGAGCGCTCTAAGTCAGAAAACACCTGCATATAAATTACCCATGTCAATCAGTAAAATAATATTTATCGGCACAGAATAAGATGCACTAGATATAAGGATTCAATTCCATTCCTTGGCCTATCAGACTATAATGCTAGCAACGACAACGACAGTTACACCTCTATAAGAAAACCACATCCAGCAAGCAAAACATTTAAAACTTTCGACTACAAGATTACCAATTTACTACCAGTAATCCAATTACAAGAATATCAATTGACAAACCAACAATCTCTTCTCCATTAAAACCAGTTCGACATGGAGACAATGATACTTAGATTAAGCCTATCGTGCCTATCGTGCATCTCCTACATCAGGAGGAATTCAACACTAGCAATTCTACTCTTTAACTCAGCTCAAACAATAACACTACCCAAAACACACATAAAGAACCACAGAGCTTCATTGAGAGGGAGCTACGACGTTTAGAAATCCCAAAGCTCCGTAAAACCCTAAACCGCAACCTTATCATAACTATAAAAAAAATACAAGGCACTAGTTAGTTACACTATGCCTCCTGCTACCTATGCCCTAATTTCTAACAACATAATTATTAAAAGGAAGATTTCTCACAACACTAACTGAAATTTCATACCTTTACCATGGAGGTCAGAATATCTGCCAAAAAGAAGTCCGGAAATGTAATTGGCTGTTAAACATAAAACTAAGATCAGATCTCCATGCTTGATGAGCTTATATATAATGTAAGAGTTTGAACAAGCATAGCACTTCTACTACACAAAACTTGGAGATTTGTCAATCGCAAGTCTAATTACAATCAATAGGTGTCACTAACATTTTACCTGCAGTGGAAAAGCTATCCTCCATAACGTTCTCAGCAGAAAATATCGACTTGACAAGTAGAAAATGTCGAAGGGAAATATCAGAACCAAAGCAAAAGCAATGTACAGCAGCACCTGCAGCAGTGACAATAAACCTCAGACTTACAACTAGCAGATTTATCTTTACACACAAAAGAGGAAACAGAGAAAAGAGCAGTACACAACATTGGCAATAAAGATCAAAACAAGGACATAAAGCTAGAGAGAAGACGCTAACCGGTTGTGAAGCAGCCAAAGATACTTCACCATGAGAATAGAGATATAGATAGGCAGTCATGCTCGTAGGGACAATGATTGTCATCCACATGCTACACTGCAGCCCAAAATCACACAACAACTGAGAATAATACGGAAATAGAGAATTTCGTTTGTAAATCATTGAATATTAAAACTAAAGTAAAGTACCTTCCACATCTCTCGATGAGTGAGGTAGTTATGGTCGAGATCAAAGACTTTGGAATAATTGACACTTCCTTGAGAGAACACCCATAAGTTGACTCCCCAGAGCCAAACCATCATGGTCTAATGGCCACAAAGCGAGAAGATATATAACAAGAAAAGAAAAGAGGTGTATCTAAAGAGAGAGTAGATGAAAAAATCTTTAACTTACCACAAGAAGCAGAGGATTGTAATAAAGAAACGCTTCGTACAAAAACAAATCTCGCAGGTCAATACTCATTCTCATAACTGAATCCCATCCAATCTGTTCAAAACATCCCTAATTAGAAAAAGATCAAGATGGGGGCAAAAAATTTCACATTCAAAATTTTTTACAGGAGATCACTAACCTTGCAGCAACATAAAGCCCAGAAAAGAAACAAAACAACCTGAAAAAAAAAAGGCTTCATTAAACAATGCAACTTCACAGAGATGAATGCTCAAAATTAGTCTCTCGTCAAACCTTAAATCTCCAAAGGAAGATAGGAGAAGGAACCATAGTTGTAATCTGAAGAGGTGAACTTGATCCCTTGAGGTCTCCCATTTCTAAATGCCCGCTTACACCTAAAACTCAATTTAAGAAATTAAATCAGATCAGATCAGATCAGCATCTAATAACAACATTTTTCTCGCGTTTGTTGAATTTGAGATCCACGCAATCAAAAACATGCATTTTTGAATCAGAAGCTGAGAGGGAGGGATTACCAGGATCGAGGAAGAGAGATTTGCTACCAGATTTGCGAAGATGAGGACTGCTTGTTACTGGATTTTCAAACATGACCGGAGTTTCATGGTTTTGTTCGACTCTACAGAAAGCGCATCATCATCACTTCTTCACACGAGATCTCGATCGAGCGGGAGAGAATTGATCTTGGAGAGGGGTTGGCTTTATGGCTGCAGAGATCTTCAACGCATTGAGTAGAGATTAAGCGAAACTCTCATTCATTCCTTTCCGTTAACAAGATTTACAACTCTTTTTTTTTTTTTTTTATTATTATTGTCATCATCATTTTAGGAGTTTATTTATATGGGCTTCAATAAAGCCTGTAGGCCCACCATTTTTTTCTTTCTCCGTAGTGGAGTTAATCTGATGAAAGTTATTTCTTTTCTGAAAGAAGTAAACAATAGATGAAATTTCATAATTTGTTGTTTTTGGATATTGGTAATGTTTATAGAACTCGTTCGAAAGATTTCTTTTACTGAAATGCTTTCATTCATTCGACAACTTTTCGGTTACGAAGTTGAACTTGTTTTATACAAGAAAATGTAAACTCTAAAGATTTCTTGGCATCATTTTTTTTTTTCCTTAACCCTCCCTGTGAGATATCATTTTCTTGGCATCATTTTGTTGCCAATATAAATCAAGAAATGAAGAATTAAAAAATGAAGAATTTATTGTTGAAAATGGATTATATTATTTGAATAAGGTCCATCAAATTATTTTTTAAGCTATTCTTTTTCAAATAAAAGAATTATTTTAATATTTAAGGGTCGGATTCATAGAAATTCTAAGATTAAACAATAGATAAACTAAACAATAAAAAACTAGATTTGATCTGTTTTACAACGTGGATTTTGTTTCTTTTTTTATTTAATTACAAAATTGACAAAAAAATATTAGGGTATTTTTTTAAGTTTTTGTCACAAAAATAACACTTAGCAAATAAAATGATCAAATCACATTTTTGTTTTGAAAATGTTAATATTTATTTTTTTTATTTTTAAAAATTTGAACACATTCCTAAAACTTATCTCTTAAATCTAAACCTAAGTCGTAGATTAACTAACGCAAAAATTATAAATGCATATTTATCTTTCGATAAAATTTATTTTGATCATTTTCCTCCTTTTAATGCTATTTTGTGATAAAAACTTGGTTTTGTGCTATCTGGTCTTTTTCTCAAAACATTATTATTAATTTTTTTTCATCACAAAAACATTATTATAGAAGTTAAACTATTGAATTATATGTTCTGTTGTTTATGCTGGTGTTGCTATTTTATCTGATTTTATCAGTAGCAATAAGTTAATCTTTATTTATATAAAAGAGAGTTTTCTTTCCTCTTAGCCTATCCACCTAGGACGCCACGCTGGAAACTCATTCTCTCTGCGCTTGACACGTGGCATTGTTAATGAAAGGATGCGGTTTTTGTTTTCTTCACGACGCTTCTTCGTCTACGGCGAAGACGACTGGGATTCGTTTTGTTTCCGTAACTGAAATCGGTTCTGAGAATCGTTTCATTCCGTTTCATTACTGTCATTAATTCCGTTCTGTTACGTTGGTGATGAAGAATCAGCAATATTGGAAGCTTGAACCGTGTCGAGATTGACAATTGGGTTATATGGCGTTTTGGTTAAACGGCCGGTTTAATATTACTCATGGTTCACGGTTAGGTTAAAACCGGTTATCAGTTGTAACTACCCTTGCCTAATATAAAAGCAAGGTTCGTGAGTTGTATTAAGACATCAGAGAAAGATAGATTGTACTAGGGTTACAAGCTTTAGGTCACGGCCGTTGTGATCTTGAAAGAGTTTAGTAATTTGCCTTGCCAGGCCCCAGAGACGTAGCCACATCGGTGAACTCTGGGTAATCAATTAATCTCTGTGTGTGCTCCTGTTCTTATTTCGTTTCTCTTTCATTCTTTGCGTATTCGTGTTCGTGAGGGTTATTCCGTGAGAGTTACGTTTCGCGACTTGTTCAACGTCGGTTTGAGATTGAACAGTTTCGCGGGTTCATATCGAACACTAAAACGAACCTAAATCCTAACAAGTGGTATCAGAGCCATCGGTTGTTGATTCAAAGTTGCTGAGCTTGGACTGATTGAATCAATGGAGAAAGCACGAATTGAGGTTGAAAGGTTTGATGGCAAAGGAGATTTCTCCTTGTGGAAGAAGCGGATGCTTGCTCATCTTTCGGTCTTAGGGTTGAAAGATGTGTTGTTGGAGCAGACATTAATTCCGAAGTCTGAGATGAAGAAAGACGAGGATGAAGATGTGTTTAACGAGAGGCTGCAGAAGGAAGAGTCGGAGAGGTTGCAGAGATCTGAGAAAGCGATGAATCTTATCATCCTTAACGTTTGTGATCACGTACTGCGGAAGATCGAGGCGTGTACTGACGCTGCATCGACTTGGTCAACGTTGGAAAGGTTGTATCTCTCTAAGTCTTTACCTAACAGGATACACTTGCAGCATAAGTTCTATACGTTTAAGATGAAGGAGTCTCAAACGATTGATGAGAACATTGATGATTTCTTGAAGATAGTTTCAAATCTTTCAAGTGTCAATGTGCAGGTATCTGAGGAAGTTCAGGCGATTCTCCTGATGGAATCACTTCCAAGTCAGTACAGTTACTTGAAGGAAACACTCAAGTATGGAAGGGAAACATTGTCCCTTGAGGAAGTCACGAGTGCTGCTAGGTCGAAGGAGCTAGAAATCAAGGAGTCAAAAGACAATAGCTCTGTTTCATTGCAGCGGAATGGTGAAGGTTACTTTGCCCGTGGCAGACCTGATAAAAGAGAGAAGCCGAGTAGCAGTGGTAGGAAGGACAAAGGGAGATCGAGATCTGGCTCAGGTTCAAGACTCAAGTGCTGGTTCTGTAATAAAGAGGGACACATGAGGAAGGATTGCTATGCTCGTAAGAAAAAGTATGGTGATGATGAATCTGGAGAAGCGGCTGTTGTAGTGGATCATAAGGATGATGCCTTGTCTGTATCTGACAATAGGCATGATGATGAATGGATTCTCGATTCTGGTTGCTCCTATCACATGACATCAAGACGAGATTGGTTTGATCAGTTTCAGGAGCTTAATACAGGACAAGTGTTGTTGGGAGATAACAATGCTGTAGCAGTTCAGGGAATAGGAACAATAAATGTGAAGGCCTATGGAGGAACTGTTAAGGTTCTCACAAATGTGAGGTATATTCCGAAGCTCAAGAGGAACTTGATCTCCACTGGTACTCTGGACAGGCTTGGTTTCAAGCACTCAGGTGGAGAAGGGAAAATCAGATTCTATAAGAATGGAAAGCTGGGACTTCAGGGCACCTTAACTGGCTCGCTCTACTTGTTCGACGGGAAGACGGTTGCTGGACAAGTGAATAGTGTGGAGAAGAAAAATCTGTCACTAGCAAGGGATGAGACTAGTCTTTGGCACAAACGACTTGGTCATCTCAGTATCAAGAATTTACAAATACTTGCTAAAAGGGGAATCCTGGATATCAAGAGGATTGGGTTCCTGGTCTTTTGTGAAAGCTGTGTCATGGGAAAGCATAAGAAGTTGAGTTTTCATGCAGGGAGGCATGATTCAGGTGAACCGCTGAAGTATGTTCATGCGGATTTGTGGGGTTCCACAAATGTAACTCCAAGCTTGTCTCAGAAGCAGTATTTTCTGTCAATCATTGATGATTTCACCAGAAAAGTATGGGTATTCTTCTTGATGAATAAGAGTGAGGCTTTCAGTAAGTTCAGAGAGTGGAAGAAGCTTGTTGAAAATCAAATCAACAAGAAGGTCAGCTGTCTAAGAACCGATAACGGTTTGGAGTTCTGTAACTCGGAGTTCAATGGTTTCTGTAGGAGTGAAGGCATTGAAAGACACAGAAGTTGTGCATACACGCCACAGCAGAATGGCGTTGCTGAGCGGATGAACAGAACTATCATGGAAAAAGTAAGGTGTTTACTTAACGAATCCGGTCTTGAAGAAGAATTTTGGGAAGAAGCTGTGGCTACAGCTGCCTACCTGATCAACCGGAGTCCTGCATCTGCGATTGATAATGAGATACCAGAAGAGTTGTGGATTGGTAGAAAACCGAGTTACAACCACCTAAGGAGGTTTGGATCAGTGGCTTATATACACACGGATCAAGGCAAGTTAAAGCCAAGAGCGATCAAGGGTATATTCACTGGATATGCAACTGATACAAAGGGGTACATAGTTTGGTTGCTGGATGAAGAAAAGTTTTCTATCAGTAGAAACGTGGTGTTTACTGAGGATGTTGTGTTTAAGGATCTGGAAAAGAAAGAGACACCTGCAAAAGATGTTTCAGGAGATCCGGTACTTGTTCAACATGAAACCGAGATTCAAACAGGTGCTGGTGCGGATGAGGTTTCAGGTGGAGTTAGTTCTCAGACTGAAGAAGGTTCAAAGGATTTGGAGTCAGAGTCAGAACAAGCAGAAGTTCAGGGAAGTTATAGACTGGCTAGAGATAGACCTCGCAGGCAGATTGTTCCACCATCAAGATTTGATGATTTTGAAGTTATTGCAGCATTTGCGCTAGTAGCGGCTGAAGATGTGATTGCAGTTGAACCTTCAAGTTATGAGGAAGCTATGAATAGTAGTGAATCTGATCTATGGGATGGGTCTATGGGAGAAGAGATGGATTCTCTGGAAAAGAATGAGACTTGGATTCTGGTTAAGCGACCTAAGAATAAGAAGGTCATTGGATGCAAATGGGTGTACAAGAAGAAACCTGGGTTAACAGAAACAGATGATCCAAGATACAAGTCTAGGCTCGTGGCTAAGGGTTACTCACAGAAGGAAGGTGTTGATTATCACGACATCTTTGCACCTGTGGTGAAACATGTGTCCATAAGGTTGTTACTGTCGATTGTGGTCAACCACGATCTTGAGCTTGAACAGTTAGATGTTAAAACTGCCTTTCTTCATGGAGATATTGAAGAAGAAATTTATATGGAACAGCCATAGGGATTTCGTGTGAAGGGCAAGGAAGACTATGTGTGCCATCTGAAGAAATCTCTGTATGGTCTCAAACAGGCTCCAAGGCAATGGAACATATGCTTTGACAGCTTCATGAAAGAACTCGGATTCAGGAGATGTGAATTCGATCACTGTGTGTACGTGAAAGTAGTGACTGGAGGAATATATATCTACTTGCTTCTCTATGTAGATGATATGTTGGTCGCTTCTAAAAGCATGGTGGAGATAGAGAAGGTGAAGAAGTTATTGAGTGGAAGGTTTGAGATGAAGGATCTGGGCTGTGCAAGGCGCATTTTGGGGATGGACATTCACAGAGATCGTGCAGCTGGAGTTTTGACATTATCTCAGTCAAGTTATGTTGAAAAGGTGCTTCGAACGTTCAACATGGATGATGCTAAAGCAGTTATACTCCTGTTGGTTCTCATTTTAAGCTGAAAGCTGTAGAAGATGGAGAACAAGAAACAGAGATGGAGAATGTGCCTTATTCTAATGTCATAGGAAGCATTATGTATGCGATGATTGGAACAAGATGTGATCTCGCGTATGCTGTTGGGTTAGTGAGCAGGTACATGTCAAGACCAGGTCTGGTGCATTGGGCTGTTGTTAAATGGGTGCTGAGATATATGAAGGGAACAAAGGAACACAAGCTAGTGTTCAGGAATAATGAAAGCTTCAAGGTAGAAGGTTTCTGCGATGCTGATTTCTCAGCAGACTTAGATAAGAGGAGATCGATTACTGGTTATGTTTTCACAGCTGGAGGAAACGTCATTAGCTGGAGGTCATGTTTGCAACCTGTAGTAGCTCTTTCTACAACAGAGGCAGAGTACATGGCGCTTGTGGAAGCAGTTAAGGAGGCGATTTAGCTGAGAGGTTTGTCTGAAGAGATGGGTTTTGAGCAGGATTCAGTGAGGATTTGGTGTGATTCGCAGAGTGCGATGTGCTTAGCCAAGAACAACATTCATCACGAGCGGACTAAGCATGTTAGCAGGAAACTCCACTTCATCAGAGACATCATTGAGAAAGGGGAGGTGACTGTCGAGAAGATACACACTTCGAAGAACCCTGCAGACATATTAACCAAGGCGGTTCCTGTGAAGAAGTTTGAAGCGGCTCTGAGGGTTCTCGGAGTGGCCAATCACTAAGGTGTTTGGCATTGCCTGGCAAGACACGAGTTGGCAACATGGTAGCTGCAGATAGAGCTGATTAATCATCAAGGTGGAGATTGTTACGTTGGTGATGAAGAATCAGCAATATTGGAAGCTTGAACCGCGTCGAGATTGACAATTGGGTTATATGGCGTTTTGGTTAAACGGCCGGTTTAATATTACTCATGGTTCACGGTTAGGTTAAAACCGGTTATCAGTTGTAACTACCCTTGCCTAATATAAAAGCAAGGCTCGTGAGTTGTATTAAGACATCAGAGAAAGATAGATTGTACTAGGGTTACAAGCTTTAGGTCACGGCCGTTGTGATCTTGAAAGAGTTTAGTAATTTGCCTTGCCAGGCCCCAGAGACGTAGCCACATCGGTGAACTCTGGGTAATCAATTAATCTCTGTGTGTGCTCCTGTTCTTATTTCGTTTCTCTTTCATTCTTTGCGTATTCGTGTTCGTGAGGGTTATTCCGTGAGAGTTACGTTTCGCGACTTGTTCAACGTCGGTTTGAGATTGAACAGTTTCGCGGGTTCATATCGAACACTAAAACGAACCTAAATCCTAACACGTTCTTCAGTCGGCTATTCCATGTATAAATAGGTTTGTATCTTGAGAGGTTTCGATCTCTAAACTCTCTGTTTCGATCTCTCTCATATTCATATCTTTGAACTCATATCTCGATGGCTAACTCCAATGTGTACTTTTCTGACTTGAAGGCTGAGAGTTGTTCATCCGTCGCGGAGGCCAGGCTGCTGCGATTCTGGGAAGCTGAGAATGTCAAGCGTTGGGCCGATTTGCTCTTTGTCACGTAAACGTGAGTGTTTTTAACTTCTGAATCTCCGTTGTTCTGATTTTATGTTTACTGTCGGAATTTTTTTTATTATCTTCAGTTTGTCTGATTTATTATCATGTTGTTTATTTTTGAGTCCCGGTGAACTGATCAGTTTTTACTTGGGTTTTATTTAAGTTTTTTTTAGTATGTTGGTTTGTCTGATTTGTTATCCTGAGGATATCGTCGGTAGGGATGCTGTCGGAGCTGTGATGAAGATCTGGGTTTGAATTGTAAGCTCCAGGATCAGAGATTAGGGTTCCGAGCACCCAAGTTGACCATCTCCGAGAAGCTATCTCTTGGCAAGAGAAAGGTTCGTTCTTTAAAATTGTTATCAAAAGTTGCCTCCTTTATTTGATTAGCAATAGTTTTATAGATAAAAGACTTGATTTTTATTTTTTTATTGATCTTACAGAGTTAAAGTTTATGTTTTGTCCCTAATGTTTGTCTATAGATAGAAGAAGGGAAGAAGAATATAGAATCACAAGCTATCAAGAACTCAAACACACACTTAACAAGAAGTCCTTCTCTTATTATTCAATCAATCAAGCTTAAGTACAATATCAAAAGCTTCAATCACAAACTCGTATCATCAAACATCATCACAACATTCTCTTATATAGAGATTTCTATTTTCCTAATCCTATTTGATATTACAAAAACCAAAACCTCAACATATTAGGATTAGGTCAAGATACTTGTTCACTAAGCTTTCTTATTCTTTAAGCTTAAGTCAACATTCTCCCCCTTAAGCTTAAAGCCATCTTCACAAACTTCTTGAACTCCAATGAGACTTCTCATCTCTCTGAACTTTATTCTACCAAGTGATTTGGTGAGAATGTCAGCTCTTTGTTCACTTCCCGGAATGTGTTCCACACCAACTTGCTCGTTCTCCACGCACTCTCGAATAAAATGAAACCTCCTGTGTATATGTTTACTCCGACCATGAAACACAGGGTTTTTAGTTAACGCAATCGCAGACTTATTATCAACTCTAATAACCACACGCTTGGTGGCTTCTCCCACAACTTCACTTAACAATTCCTGCAGCCAAATGGCCTGTTTTGCAGCCTCTGTAGCTGCCATGAACTCAGCTTCACAGCTAGACAAAGCCACTATCTCTTGCTTAGTTGAGCACCAGGTTATGGGACTGTTACCAAGATAAAACACATGACCCGTTGTGCTTTTTCCATCGTCATTGTCCACGTTATGTGAGCTGTCACTAAAACCTTCTAGCTTTAATCCTCTGTTTCGTTCAAACCGTAGCCCAAGAGTACTCGTTCCTTTTAGATACCGTAGTATCATCTTTAGTGCAGCGCCGTGTGAGACCCTTGGTTCCTGCATATATCGACTTAGAACTCCAACTGAGAAAGATAAATCAGGGCGTGTATGTAGAAGATATCTGAGACAACCAATGGTCCTTCGATACTCCTTTTCATCGATTCTTTCTTCAGTGAGAGCCCTTGAAAACTTGGCATTCATCTCCATTGGTACATGAGTAGGATTACAAGCATCCATTCCAGTTTCTTCTAAAATTTTCTGCGCATATCTATCTTGTTTCAGGATGATTCCGTTGTTACTTTGATGCACCTCGATCCCTAGATAGTAAGTCAAGAGACCAAGATCACTCATATCAAACTTCTTAGCCATCTCTGTTTTGAAGTTTAAAATTGACTTAACGGAGGAGCCTGTGACAAGTAAATCATCAACGTACACAACTACTACAAGTAACTCTCCATTCATCTCCTTCCGGTATAAAGATGGCTCCTTAGTACATCTCTGAAACTGAAGCCCACGCAATATCTGATTCAGCTTAATGTTCCAAGCTCGAGGAGCCTGTTTTAAACCGTACAAGGCTTTCTTAAGTCTATAGACCTTATGTTCTTGTCCACGCACAACGAACCCCTCCGGTTGCTCTACATAAACTTCTTCTTTCAACTCTCCATTGAGAAACGCGGTCTTCACGTCAAGATGATGGATTTCCCATCCTTTCTCAGCTGATAAAGCAATGATCATTCGAATAGTCTCGATCCGAGCCACTGGAGCAAAGACTTCATCATAGTCTATGCCGTGCCTCTGAACATAACCCTTTGCCACTAGCCTAGCCTTAAACTTACTGATGCTTCCGTCTGCGTTTCTCTTTATTTTAAACACCCATTTAAGCCCTATAGGCTTTACTCCCACTGGAAGCTCCACTAGTTCCCAAGTATCGTTCTTTTCGATAGAGAAAATCTCGTCCCTACACGCATCAACCCACACTTCCAACTCCTTTGCTTCATCGAAACTCCATGGTTCATCATTTATCACCATCAGCAAACGCTCACATTCAACTTCAGCCAAAGTAATATAGTCATCAAGATAGGCGGGAGTAGTGGTTACTCTCTGTGATCTTCTCAATGGTGCTTGTACTTCATTATTCTCTTCATTACCTTCTTCTTCTTCTTCGTTATCCTCATCAATAGTTTCATCTTCTTCTTCATCATCAAGGTTGATAATTTCTTTAGTATCATCTTTTATTCTTTTTACTTGGACAACTAGTTTCTCGTCATGCTCTGTTTTCTCTTTTTCACTCCAATCCCACTTCTTTGTTTCATCAAATATAACATCTCGGGAGACAACAATACGCTTAGTTGATGGATCAAAGAGACGATATGCTTTAGACCCTGGTTCTGTTCCTAGATGCACAAGTATTCTTGTTCTATCATCAAGTTTCTTTCTTCCTGCATTAGTTGTCCTCGCATAACATACGCAGCCAAAAACACGCAGATGAGTGAGACTTGGTTTTTTAGACTTTAGAGCTTCGTATGGTGTCTTTCCTTCCAGTGACCGAGTCGCCACTCGGTTGATTAGATATGTAGAATGTCTCACTGCCTCACCCCAGAGTATATTAGGTAAGTGCATATGTTTTAACATACTTCTTGTCATCTCTAAGAGAGTCCTGTTACGGCGTTCTACAACTCCATTCTGCTGCGGGCAATAAGGCGCCGTTAGATGTTGTTTGATTCCATTTTCCTCACAGTACGCTGTAAAATCATTAGATAAGAACTCTCCTCCTCGATCTGTCCTAAAGGTTTTGATCTTACTCTGTACTTCCTGCTCTACCATCTTCTTGAATTGTTTGAATTTTTCAAACGCCTCACTCTTCACATTCAACAAGATTGTCCACATATATCTTGTATGATCATCAATGAGTACAAAGACGTAACGCTTCTGTGCTGTTGTTGATGGTGAGATAGGTCCACATAAATCTCCATGAATTAACTCAAGTGGCTCAGATGCTCGATATAAGGTTGCTTGTGGGAATGGTCTCCTTGTTTGTTTTCCAAGTAAACAAGATATGCAGGTTTCTTCTTTAGATGTGATCTTAGGTACGCCAATGACTAGGTCTTTCTCGACCATCATCCTGAGTTTCTCGGTGTTGATGTGACCTAGACGGGCATGCCATATAGATGATTCATTCATTGAAGAAACTTGCAAACACTGAATCTCATCAGTTTGCAAAGTAACCTTATATAGTCTGTTCTTCGAACGTTTTGTGCTTACCATTAGTGCTCCTGATCGATCGTACATCATCAGTGTATCACCTTTCAAACGGACTTCACATCCAACCTCAGTAGCTTGTCCTAAGCTTACTATATTGCTCTTTAACCCTGGAATGAAGTAGACATTATCCAGGACTTTCTTCTTGCCATTCTCAAACGTAAACCGAACTGAGCCTCTTCCTTTTATATCAATACGTGAGTCATCCCCAAACCTTACCTTGCCTATAATAGTTTCATCAATCTCTTGAAAGAACAGTCGGTTTCCACTCATATGGTTACTTGCTCCATTGTCGAGATACCATACGTTTATTGTGTCCATATCAGCTTCAAACACGGTAGGATTGACTCTGTTCTCATTGAGATAAATCACTTCGTTCATCATTAATTTGTCAGCCTCATGAGTGTCATCATCATTCTTCTCAACAGTCTCTTGGAGCTTAAGGTGTTTATCTGGACAATCAGATGCATAATGACCCTGTTTTTCACATCGGAAACAGGTAATGTGGGAAAGATCTCCATTAGATCGAAGCTTATAGGCTTCTCTCTGACTTTGGAAAGAACCTTGACGGCCACGACCTCTTCCTCTCCATGGTGTACGACCACCACGACCTCTGCCTTTTCCGTATCCTCCATAGTTCTCTGAGTCAGCATACATTAGTTTTGTCTGATCATCACCTGCATCATCTTCTTCCTCCTCTGAGATTCTTTCTTCATAAACCTTAAGCCGACCAACAATATCTTCAAAGCTTGTGTTTTTCAAGTCAAGCATCTGTTCAATAGAGGCAACGATTTGGATATACCTTTTTCTAGGTAAGCTTTTCAAAAATTTCTTCACCAACTTAGGCTCGTCTATTATTTCTCCTAGTGCAGCTGCCTTAGAAGTGATTTCAGATAGCTTTCCAACAAATACGTCTATGGTGTCTCCGTCCTTCATCTTGGTTTTATCGAACTCTGCCATCAATGTTTGCAGTCTTGCTTCTCGTACCCTCTCTGCTCCAAGATTTCGAGCTTTTATTGCGTCCCACACACCTTTAGCTGTATCCAAGTTTCCTATCTGCAGAACCAAAGCTTCTGGTACCGATTGGAACAAGTAGGCTATTGCCATATTATTTTTCTTCTCATCCTTGTTTCCAGGATCGATCACCTCCCATACCTCGCTCACCTTCAGTGCTATCTTCATCTTCATACTCCACACGGTATAATTTGAAGCAGTTAACATCGGAAACTTCACAGAGGGAGGACCACCTTCTTTCGTCGTAACAGGATCATCTTTAATATCTACCATGGTCGTGGATGTCTTGTATTAGGTCTGCAAGAATTCTTTGTATGGCTCTGATACCAAATATAGAATCACAAGCTATCAAGAACTCAAACACACACTTAACAAGAAGTCCTTCTCTTATTATTCAATCAATCAAGCTTAAGTACAATATCAAAAGCTTCAATCACAAACTCGTATCATCAAACATCATCACAACATTCTCTTATATAGAGATTTCTATTTTCCTAATCCTATTTGATATTACAAAAACCAAAACCTCAACATATTAGGATTAGGTCAAGATACTTGTTCACTAAGCTTTCTTATTCTTTAAGCTTAAGTCAACAAAGAACACAGTAGCATCCTATACATCCCCAGTTCACTCAACTCCGGGTATGGCTATGCTTATAGAACCATGTTACTTATGACAATCTTCATTTCATTCATTGTATATTCTTTTGTTGCAGCAAGTAATGTTTCTATGGGACATCAGTGGGGTAATAATAGCAAAATGAAGTTTTCCAGTAGTGTTGTTAATGCAAGTGCAACCCATTTCGTTAAGGATGCATCAGGGATAAGACCACAGTTTAAGCCGGATGTGCATACTCAGACACCAGGTAATTTGACCTGACCTATATTGTTCTGTCCCCTTTTTGTTTTCCAAGGAGGGGGAAATATATCATCAACTCCAAGAATTAGCTCCAACTTTGACTTGGATTTGTTGGTTGATTTGCGATCATTTTATTATTAGTTTACATACTTGGTTTTGAATTTATTAATTGACCCTCCAGTTTTCAGTGTGTTTTTTTTAAGATTTGTTGTCTGTAAAAATGCTTACTTGGGCTTTATGCCTTTGCATATCTTTTCTCTGATTCTGTTTATTGTTTCTGTTGTGCTCTTTGAAAATTTGAAACGTCTGTTAGGTTTTCATTTTCTGTCTAATTTGAGCGTCATGTCATTATTTTTTGGTTGATTGTGGACAAGTGTGTATCTTTAAACTATTATTTCTTCTTGTGAACCAGCAGTTCCTGCTGGAAATTATTTTGTGAATGCTGCATCTTGGTCTGCCCAACCTCATCCCAGTTCCTCCACCATATCATTTGGTACTCCATCAGAGAGTTAAGTTCACGTTCCGAGTTCTTCAAGAGTCACAGATACGAGCTTTAGACCATTCATGTCTCAAACTCAGCCAGGTGCATTCCCAGGGATGAAAGGTGCGACTTATGGTCAGACATCTTCACCTTTTGAAAACAACCACCATGCTGAAATCGCCAAGATTATCCACAAGGTTCTGCAACCGCGGGCGAAACAAAACCTCTTGTGGAATCCACCTTCAAGTTAACCATCTCCAAAGGAGATTGAGCTAATCTTCAATCACAGCTTATGCAGAGAGAATCAGAATGGCGGAGCTGGAGAAGTGCATGTCCAAAATGTGAGATGACATCAACAAGAAAACGACGGGAGCGGTTGATGACTTAAGCCGAGGTATTGTGAACAGATTCTTGCATGGTCCAATGCAGCATTTGAGATGTGATGGGAGTGACAGTAGATAGTGAGACTCTTGAGAACATGCATGCTTTGAACAGAATGTACAGAAGGACATTTTGGAGGAGAAGCTTAAGACCATGACATCGGGACAACAGAAGTAAAAGACAAGAAAGATGTTCCATCTCTTTTGTCAAAACAAATATTACGCCTTAAGCTGGGGATGTATATGATTCATTTGATTTATGTACAAGAGACTGTTTCTTAAGCTAACATTCTATATCTTCTAATCGTTGTGAAGTTTAAGTGAGTTTTGTGGCATCTGTTATGCTTCATTGACTCTTGAGGTGTAATGGTATTGATCCAAAGACCGTTACTCATGTGTAATGTATAAACTTTGGTTCATGCAGTATAGAGAAATGTGTTTTTTTTGCCCTTCGTGTTAGATGTCTATCGGTTTCTCAGTTGTTACGTCTTCTACGTTTCTTAGAGGCGATTGATGTAGAAAAAGGGTGGCTCATGGTCGTGGACCTTTTCAGCTTCTTGATGAAAAGGTATGTGTCTGTGTGATAAGCTTCTAAAATCGTTTTAACTCACACTCATAATATTTACTCTCTTATTGTTTCTGTTCACCTCTCTTCTAAAAGTTCGTCCATAATATTAGTTTTTCTTGCTTTTAGATTTTCATACCATAATATATTATCAATGCAAAAATTTCGTCTCTTCTTTTATATTTAAGATACTAGGGTGAGATCCGCGTCCTGCGCGGGGTTAGATAAGCCTTTAAAAAAATATTGAAATTTGAAATTTTATTTTCCGGGGTCTGTATTTTAGAAAGTTAATTAAATAGAATGTAGAAGTATTTAATTTTAAAAATGTAATATAATCGGTCAGTACATAATATATTGAATTTTTGTTTTGGAATTATGAAATGTTGTTTTCATGTTCTGAATAGATTATAGGGAATTATCTAGAATTTAAAAATACATATTTAAAAAAATGGAATATAATCTATATACATGATATATTTGGCGTTATGGCCAATATTGTCATTCTTGTATATATTAGTTTATACTTAGAAGAATTTGGTCTATAGATTAATTATATTTTGTTGTGCCTTAATTCACAATTGTCTAAAATTAAGAATGTTTTTTTTTAAATGTAAAAAAAAAATCATGTTACACTTAAAAGGATAATGGCCACGAATATACACGGTAAACGTCCACAATTTTTATGTTTAACATTTTACTTGTTCAGTCAATTATAAATGTCATTTAAAAATATACATATATAAATTCAGGTTTACTTGATTTAAAAAGTAATTATGGGAAAAAGATATTATAAATTAAATTTTAAAATTAAAAGATAACAGAATGAAAAACACCAAAATAGAAAATAAGTTTGTATAATATTATTGAAACTTAGAATGCTTATTCAACGAAGCAGTAAATTTGTTTATATAGTTAATCGACTATACATTAGGTAGTTAATGCGTATTATACGCCACAATATTAAGTAAATATTAGATTTTGATAGGCAAAATCTGTCATATCCAACTTTGGACAACTATTCGAAAAACATATCTTCTTAATCCCTAATTTACTGCTCTTATAACAAAATATAGAAAGTGAAAAACAGGTAACTAATTTCGTATGTAAATATTGGAAAAACGTATCTAATTAGTCTCTAATTTACTGCTTATATAATATGAGTCAAATATTGATTTCCATATGCAAAACAAATTTGCAAAATCTTCTGAAAGATCATAACAAAATATAGAAAGTGCATACCAAGAGAATAATCACGTGGGCCATATATAAAATTTTAGATTGCTTCAATCTAATCCTGAACTTAATTATTTTCCTTTTATACAAATAATGCTATGGCGATTTCTAGAACCACATGAAACTATGTATAAGTATTAAAGGAATACTAGATCGTGACCCGCTCGACCGAGCGGGTGTTAATTTTTTTTATCTTTGTTCGTACTAAATGTTATACATGATTGCTATGTGTATTAATTTTAAATTTTGAGAAAAAAAAATGTGTTTAAATAAACAATGTGTACTAATGTGATTCTTTTGGCACGCTGTTGCAATCTTTACACCATATAAAACAGAAAAAGAAACAGATTTATAAACCAATAGAATAGAAAAAAAACTTATAAAAGCTGAAACAAATGCAAGTACAGATTCATCTGAGAGGATGCACTCAAATGTGTCGTCTCCAAAACCGGTGTTTTGTTTCCAACAATGAAGAACTTTAACTCGAATTTTCCAATTGTTTCTTAAAGGTTTCACACCATCTATCATAACTAAAGTGCTAGGTTTCGACATTGTGTTTATTTGGGAGTTTTTGTTAATGTCGTATGGTGAATAAGAAGTCGAGTATTTATAGACAAATTTTTGTGCGGTGAAAAAGAATATTTCACATTCAATTAAATCAACCATAATAAATAAAATTATCACAATTTGATCGACTCCTAGATTTTCGCTTGGATAAAATATACTTGGAGAAGGGGATTTTCCATATTAGTATCTAATTTCTATGTATGTGATGATTCATATGTATCTTAGTATTCTTACTATATATATATTATATATAATTTCAATATGGACAAACAGATGAATGGTACGTATTTCATAGGAATGATATCTATATATTATATCTATATATTATATATAATTGCAATATGGACAAACAGGTGAATTATGTATAATTGCAATATAATTGTAAGATTTAGTTTCAGAGCAATGGTACGTATTATATTCTTAGTATATAAATCGACATGTAATAATGGTACGTATTAAATCCATATGTAATAATATATGAAAACTGTATATGGTATGTATTATAAATAAGGGATGATGTTTAATTTAAATATAAGAGGTCCACCTTTAAAATCTACATAGAAGAAGTTGTAATGTTTCTGTTTTAATAACATAGACTAGATGATAATCCACGCCTTGCGCGGAGTGAACTTTTTTTTTAAATATGTTGTATCTAAATAAATAATACATTTTTTTGTTATCAATAATTTTTTTTACATTTGATTAGGGATGACATATGGGTAGGTATCATTTGGTTTGGTTAGGTTCGGTTTAGATCTTTGCAAATTTGGTTCGAATCTTTATATGTTCGGTTTGGTTTTAGATTCAGATAACCCATTTAATTTTTTAAAAACTTAAAGTTCATATATAATTTAAATTTCTCAAAACATAAAAATAAAAATAACATGTTACATATAAATTTGAATAATGTATACCAAAATACTTAAATTTAACATAAAAATTGGTTTAACTTAAATATTTGGATAGAAAATGAATAGATATTTTCAGTATTTTGGTATTTTGAGTAATGTTTAGTTATTTTAAATATATAATTTTTACTATTTTTATATATTTCTAAATATTTTGGACAATTTAAAAACATCTTAAGTATTTTGTTTATTTCTTTGAGATATTAATTTTTTTAAATAATATATTTAAGTATACAAATTTGATTCGAATATACTCGGATACCCAAAATATTTTGGTCCGAATCGGGTTCGGTTCTGGTTTTTAGATACCAAAATTTTAAACATGTTCAGATATCTAACCAAATTGATTAAAGTTCTATACTATTTTGTAGATTGGATTTGGTTCGGTTATTGGATTCGGATTTTTTTCCCAACCATATATTTTTTATTGTAACCAAATTTTAAATGAAAGTGACGATGGTTCATACTGATTTTGGGTATGCAACAATTTTTAAATCAAAACACTTTCTTTTATGTACGTGATTTATTTAGTTAATCATTAAAAAAATGTTCAAGACCCATTAAAAACGATAGGCTGAACTGAAAAAAAAGTTACTATTGATCACAAAATTTTTAATGTGAGGCTTGTACCATTTTTAGTAATTTATAATCGTTTTAAAAAATTCTAAATACAACATATAAGAAAAAATATAAATTTTTTTTATTATATGCTTAATGTGATTGTTTAATTTATTTTAACAAATAAAATTAAACGAAAAGTATAGAGGATAAAAAATTATTATCAAATCTTTATTATTCATAATCATTAATGGTGATATATATGTCAATCATATTAGGAAGTTCCGTAGCTTTTATTTAAGGAAACAACAGAGAATATTCTTTTGTATATTAATAATTGATTTAATAGTTATTTAATAAAAACTATAATATATGTGTAGATGGACCAACTTATTTCTCTAACAATCCTCAGAATAATTCTCATGATGACACGTAGCTACCAAACAATGTTGCAATGTTCCAGGATTAATATATAGGGGATATAGGTCTGTCCAATGGCAATAGCCGTAATTTCTTAAGGTTAGTAAGCCTTTCTTCATAAACCGTCTGAGAAAGAAATTCATGCTGCCACGTTGCCATAATGGCATACTCGTTAATATAGTACTCTTTAAAGATTACTTTTATTTTTTGCTTCTATTTTAATATTAAGGAGATAAATTATATTTAGTACTAGAAAAAGTCCCTCTAAAAAACTATTTCCGTCCAGGAATCAAATAAGTCATATCATTCGCTACCCATAGTTTCTAAGTAAGGACCAAAATCCATATTTGCATGCTTGATTTTTGGTGTTGGTTATATATAAAAACGAATATAAAAAATAGCTTGACAACATTTATATTGGGTTAGATTTAAGAGGCTACCATTTAACATAAAATATATAAGAATATAAAAACGATGATTACATATTACCCCAACAATATCGAAAATCAATATCAAATGTATTTACTACAAAAAAAAATGTATTTACTACAAACAAACTAACAATTTTTTTTTTTGCTTTAAGCCAGAGAATTCGAGTTTTGCTTTAAGAAATAAATTAGAACTTTTTTAAATTATAACCAATCAATTTAGCAACAATATTATACAAAAATTTAGTCTCCAGGTGGAACTTAAAGTCAACAATAGTGAATTTTAAAAAGTCCATTCTTTTCAAAAACTCAACAATGATAAAACTTAATATACACAACTGACATATAATATTTCAAAAATCAACATAATTCTAATGATTACCGAGAGTAGATATAAAATAAAAATGAGAATGTACAATTATAAAACACAATTTAGTCAAACTCAAGGACCATAATATCTCATCCCCGGCAATGGTGTATGATAAAATATTTTTCAATATATTATTTTATACTTATAAATTAACCAAATCTTTAAACCTACAAAACAAATATTTTGTACCATTTATTAAGAAGTGTTTCAAATTGATATCATTTATTTTTTTGATACTATTTATGTAATATAATATGATCTTTAATTTATAGTTTACCATACACATGTCTTGCAAATTCAAATCTAAAATACAAACAATAAAATCATACAAAAATAATAACTTAGATCAGAAATAAAGTATATCCCGCCCGTAGGGCGGACCGATCCTAGTATGTTAATAATTAGTACTTAAGGACAGGTTTTGTTATCCACGGCTAAACTCAATTGCAATCTGATTTGATTATAACTCCTGAAACTGAAACATTTTTAATTAAACATATATGCCTCATATATATGAAACAACTTTACGAAAAAAAAGTGTAGCAACTTAAATGATCGTGTTCAGGGGGAAGCCAGACATATTATTAACTGGGTGCATATAAATAAAATAATTACTAAATATACTGATAAAAGGCAAAATAAGGGAATCGAACTCAGGTTGCTCAAAAGTTACGGGTGTACCTTTACCAATTAAGCCATTTACACTTTATATATCTAGTGGAAAATTTTTGAAAACTAAATAAAAGTGGGTGCACGTGCACCTTTAGTCTACAACGTAGATTCGCCCCTGATTGTGTTACAGTTTAGGACTCTACCAGTTATTTATATTTATAAATGAGTTATTCTTGGGTTCACCCCCTAGGGTGAACCTCTAGGTTCACCAACCAATAGGATTTAGTTATTTCAAATTTGACATCATTTAAAAAAGGAAACAAAATATTGTCAAATTATATTACGTTTTAAAAATAAAAAATAAAGTAAAAATAAATAAAATAAAGTAAAAATAAATAAAATAATAATAAAATGCAAAAAATAAGTTTTTTTCAAAAAAATAAATTAATACCACAAAAACACTAATCTCTGAATCTTAAACCCTAAATCCTTTAGTAAACCTTTGGATAAATTATAAAACGTTGATTTAAAAAAAAACTATTTATAACACAATCAACAAAAAACTATACCCTAAATCCTAATCCTAAACCCTAAACCCTTGGGTAAACTCTAAACCCTTGGGTAAATCTGAAATTCTTGGATAAATCTTAAAATTTAAAATTTATCCAAAAGTCTAAGATTTAATGTTTGTTGGGAGCGTTAAAAATATTTTTTGAAAATATTTTTTTTTAGATTAAAAAGTTATTTTTTTGTGATTAGTATAATTTTTATTTAATTTTTATTTTAAAAGTATAATATAATTCGATAATATTTTGTTTCCTTTTTTAAAAGATACTGAATCTTAAATGACACAATCCTATTGGTTGGTGAACCTAGAGGTTCACCCTAGGGAGTGAACCGAAGAATAAGTCTTTATAAATTGTATTTTCACATATATAAAGTTTGAGTTTCTTAGGTTCACCATATAGGGTGAAATTTAGGTTCACCACTAACATAATAGCTAATAAAAATTTGATAAGACACATTATATTTTTGAAATAAAAAAAGATTTAAAATGAAAAATAATAGTAATTCCAAAAGAAAAGTTTTGTTGTGAAAGTAGTATTTGTGAAAGAGGATTACGTGATATTCATTAATGAACAAGAGGGTTACTTATATAGGATTACATCGATCATAAACCCTAATGGACCTAATACATGGTAGGCCATAAATGGACCTAGACTCTAGACTATATTCTAATGGTTTGGGCCTGATACCTGGACATCCACAAATATGATATTCATAACACTCCTCTTTGGATGCCAGAACCGTCTAGAGCTCGTAGTGTGCTTAATGTTGCCTCATTAAAACCTCTCCTGGAAAACCCAAAACCCAATGTGGTAAAAGAGAAACCAAAGACAGGAAAAAGAGTACAACACACACTACTCCCCCTATTCTGGACCTCCGTGTAGGTCCCTGAGCCTGCACGTCCCAGTCTAGTGCACAAGCCTCTCGAACGTCGCGGTCGGTGGTGCCTTGGTGAAGGAATCAGCTGAATTCTCCTTTGGGTGAACTGGTAGCTCCTTGGACGTCTGTATGTCTTCTGGAACTCCATTAAGATGTTGTCAGGATGTACATCTTTGCTGCTGATCACTCCATGTCCTGGTAGGACGGATGGCACTTGACTGGTACACGGATATGATTGGTAATGGACCGTCTCCAAACGACCTCGCGACTTACCTCATGAAAGGCAATGATCTTGACATGATTGGGTGATGTTGCTATAATCGTATGCTTCATGAATATCCTGCATTAGCAAAATCAACCAAACTCCTCTTTGTTTGATTAGTATAAATAAACCAAATCTTTCATCCATTTCATAAATATGTTCGGACATGTTCTATGGTACTTGACCAGAACATATGGACTTTTTATACACGGGAGTGTCTCATTTATTTTCATCCATCTTCCTTGGATGGATCTCGACCATAAATGCTTTTGTATATCCATGATCCATTCAGATCATGCTATCGTCCAATGTGTGTCTATAATCTGTTCATGAATGGCTACCATATCATGGTTTGATGTTTCTCAAAACTAAGCCATTTTAGGTCAATATGTCGTTCGTCTAACTTGGACTTTTCAGGTCGGATTAGGACCTAAGGGGATGGATCTGAACGGGCTGGGACAAGGACCAGGATGATTAAGTTTGAACTAGGTCGGACATGATCCTAGTTGATATGGATCCTTTTGTAGTGAATCTGATGGATTCATCCTCTTATTCTCTGACCATATCACATTCTATTTTGGTACATTGGATCATATATCCCAACACACTTAATCATCCCTTTCTTAAGTATAAACACAAGGAATTTCTTTCATACAATAGAATGATTTTCATACGGACTGATCATGAATGTTCTGATGGAACTCATTCACTAAGTATCACTTAGTCTCATTATATGCATGCAGCTGCCTTTTACTTCAGTCCACGAACAGCTCAGGAACTACACTATTCTACGAGATTTTCTTTCTCTGATCTTTCTGGTACCTTTCTATTCTCATCCAGTGATTCATCTACTGCTTACTTCACCATTATTTCTTTAATATGTGTCCAGACAAAATCAATCTCGATTTTCTGTAGTAGCATCCACCACATAGGAGTATATCTCCTTATAAATTGTTCCTTAGTCCTTGTGAGTATCCTTCTGTGATCAAGCCATTCCTTTGAATGATTTTATGTAGGAACATGGACAATCTCTTGTCTATATGTTCATGTTCTACATCTCACGATTTTCTATTTCTCACAAGACTCATTTGTTCACTGGTTAGATGGCGTCTCTCTTATGTATGTGGCCAATACGCCTATCTCATACTTTCTTTTCTTTAACCCAACATCCCTTTCTTTTCTTTATGAGTACTCTCACGTGGGTTCGTGATCCTCGCTTATATCTCTTATGTTCAAGTGTTTTCTCTTATGCATCTTTATCACTTATGTGAGTGTATATATGTGTGTCGACACCTTATATGATGTTCGATCGCGTTCAATCGCGTTCCAGACATGTTCTAATCAATTTAGAGATTTCATTATCCAGAACCTTTGTTACCTTGTATCTTGGCGTCCCAAGCTACATGGTTCGGTACTTAGATGTTTAGCTGGCAAGCCTTGTCTCTATGTCTGGTCTGGTTTCCTTACTGTGACCTTGGATCTATCATTATGAGCACCTTTCTATTTCTATCTGAGGTTCCTTATATATGGAACATATTGGTCTATCTTGTATAGACTTATAGCACTTGATTATGTCTCTACAAGGACATTTATTTCGTGGTGCTAAGTTGGTATGACTTAGTCATTCATTCGGGTTTAATCTGTCTGGCTATCTTTATAAGATTTTCTTTCTTTATATGGACGTCCAATATTACTTTCTCTGGTCCGAGGATCTTGCCAAGACAAGGATGGTTAATACCAATCCATTTCTCTCATTTCTTTTATATTTACCAACTTATTTCTTTCTCCTTGATGTTGGATAGTCGGATACATCTTGTATGTAATCCGTGTACCTTGGCCATAATCGGATACATCTTGTATGTAATCCGTGTACCCATGTTTGGCTCATGGTCTCTTAGAATTCGTGGGAGAAAGACATATTCTTTTATCCAACATATAGTCCCAATCTTATCTCATCTTCTTATGAGGTTCCATCCTAGACGGCACATATGCTTATGGTGGTCTATACATAATTTCTTAGGATGGTCTATGTTTGGATCAAGACCCTTTAGATGGGATTATCTATGCTTCTGGCCTGATGCACTGTATCTCTTATACATGTAAATCGTGTGATGTCCCCAAGCTTATAGACTTTTAGTCTTAGGAATTAATATGTCCTTAATCAGATATCTTTGTGACCTCTGTATGGAGAGTCAGAGAACTAGAAGTTCATACATCTGATTGTATTTAAAGGACAATGCGTTTGAGCTGTCATATCCGCAAGATTATAGTGTGTTCATGTATCATGGGGTTATCCTCTCTCCCCCTCATGAACATACTGTAATTTTCGGATGCTCTAGACATTAATAGTCTAAACCGTATGGGTTTTGGCTTGTTCTTTCAATCTATCATGTTCTCTTTGGCAATCACGTTCATGCTTTTATAGTATGGTCATGTACCACACGGGTGTGAATTCTCCCCCTCATGAACATGCTATAAAATTCGTTTGTGTAAGAACACTAAACCATTATGCCAATTTCGTGATGCTTGGGACTATTATGCCTTATGAGTTCCCCTTGTGTACATGTTTCACAATGTGAGATTTATATGGGATAACTCTTTGTGCCTTTGTAATATTCAACTTTGCATCAAGTTTGGACCAGGATGGCTAGTCCGGTCATGCCAATGATTCTATAAATTTCGTGGTCAACCAAGCTGGTTACCAAGGCCTCTGTGCCTTACTGATCCTTAGCATAGTTCTGATCAGTATTATATAGTCATAACCTCTTTAGGCGATTTTTCTTTCAAAATCTGTAGGAAATTTCATTTCCTTTGTGTGCCTATTGGTTCAATATGGAAACCATTCAATCTCAAATCTTATAACTCAATAAGACTTATATTTGGGTGAATAAAAACGTGTCTTATAGGTAAATACCATTTGCTGAGATTTTATAAATAAAATAATTCATTGCATATAAAATCAGGAAATAACAACTCATAAATAAACACCAAAACATAAAAGATAACAAGGTTTAAAATAAATAAATCAAACACCAAAATAAAATAAATAAAATCAGGATGTCAAAAGGGCTTTAGACAATGGTCAAGCCGGCCACTCCATTTGTCACATTAGATACGGCTCCCTTGAATTCTTTATTATCACTTTCATCACTATCTGCCTCATAACCACTCATCTCATCGTCTATCTTATTCATTTGCTCATTTTGCAACAAATATGAGAGCAGATCATTGTATGTGGTGAAACATTTCTCTCTATAGGTTTGCTGTAAGACTAGATCTTTTGGATCTGCTGTGGAGAATGTCTTTTCAAGTAATTCATCCTCTGTTATCTTTTCACCACAGAACATCAATGTATGGGCTATTTGGGATAGATCATTATTGTATTCTTCCACGGACCCAAAGTCCCGGAATCTGAGACCCATCCACTCATTCTTTGCCTTTGGTAATAACACCTTATGTATCTGGACTTTAACTCCGTCCAAAGGCATCGAGGGCTCTCTATACCTCGGTACTGATTTCTCAGTTCCTCGGTGAGATGATGATGCATTACTGATAATGCCATATATATATATTTCATTCTCAGTTTTATGATCATCCTTGATGATGCATTTACCAAGACCTTTCATCTCTAGTATGACCGAGATGTTCATTGCCCATCCTAGATAATTTTCTCCAGAAATATACAGGGTATCATAATCCAAGGGTGAAACATTCAAGCTGGTGACACGACCACACAAGCAAGCAATACGGATAAGGACATGAATAATCAAAATCTATATGCTTGCAGATTTTAGTACACCTTAACAATTTGGTTTCTAGATGATATATGAGAATATGAAAACTCTAAGTTTAATCAGTCATGCAAGAAAATTTTAATTCTAAAAATTATATGTATGATGCAATGCAAGGCCACACGGCCAACTGATACTTTGATGAGATTATAAAACATGCATCAAATCAACAAGTAGATCAAAGTCGGTTTTCAAAGTCGACTGAGACAAGGTATGAACTGGAAAACAACGTGCTGTGAAAGTAATGTTTCTGTATATCTTATTCATAATCAGAGGATTCCTTTATATAAGATTACATAGACCGTCATAGACCGTCATAGTCAAATGGGCCTAATACATAATGGACCTAGACTTTAACTCTCTTGATGGGCCGGGCTGGTTAATGGACATCCATAATATATTATTCATAACACTCCCCTTTGGATGCCATAACCATTTAGAGCTTGTAGTGTGCTTAATGTTACCTCGTTAAAACCTTACCAGGAAAACCCAGTGGGACAAAATCTTGGTGAAGGAAAAAGAGTACAACACACACTACTCCCCCTGATTTGGACCTCCGTAAATATTTTTCAAGTCTGGCGCATGGATACTCTTGTGGTTTAGCTTCATGGGCGCCAAGTCTTGAACTGGTCCTTCTGTTGTCACGTCCCAAATGGATAGGTAGACTTCATGGACGTGTAGTTGGTGTAGACATGGTGAAGAAGTCGGCTAACATATCACATGACTGAACTTTGAAGTTTCCTTTTATGGAAAATTTTTAGAAAATGGAAATTTTCTTTTTATAAAATGTAAATTTTCCGTTTATAATAAGTTTCTAAAAATTGAAAGTTTCCTTTTATAAAAATGTAAAGTTTTCTTTTCTAAAAATATAAAGTTTCCTTTTCTGCAAACTAGTCGGATTAAAGCCTATCATCTCCGATGTTTTAAGGGTCGGATAAAGCTCATCATGTCCGATCCGATTTTCAAGGTCGGATTGTACTTATCCGAAATTTCCGATAAACATGGATTTTCAAGGTCCATAGATTCAGACATATCAAAAAATTCGACAAGCAAAACAGGGAGGAAACAAATCGGTTTCAAGGCCGATGAAGAAACACTCATAATATCTGATTTGTAATTAGGGTTTATAAAGTTTGATCATATTTCTGTTTTAGGGGATGATCAATCTTTAAAGTTTCAAAACGATTTGATCATTCAGATCAATGGGTTTGTCGAGATTCAGCAAGCCCTTAAAGCTGTGATTTTAATTGATTTACAATCTCATATCAGACTTTTGGTTTAAGAACTCTTATTTACTCATGAACGGGTTTGGACTTATTAATCTAGGCTGTTAGGGGTTTTGCATATTTTCAATTGTCATAACCTTTAATATTAAGTCCATGTTCGATCTGTAGGTTCTCTTTTAGAGTTTTAGACAGTTTACATTTGATTTTAAAAGGTCTGAAACCAGACCACCTAGAGAGAGAGAGCTGCTGGTTGATTTAGTGTTTTTGACGGCGCGTCTGAGATCGTGAGGTGAGAGCGCGTCTTAGATCGAATTGAGGTGAGTTTTGCGGCTCTGGATTCTTCTCGTCAAGAGCTTGAGATTGATAGGTGTCTCGTCGTCTGAGTCCTTATGGTTGGAGAGATATGACAGTTTGAAGTTGCAGCCGAAATTAGAGTTTTAGAACAAAGTGGTGGCGCGTATTGAAACGGAACGTGAGAGCGGTTTTTAGATCGGATTGACACGAGGTTTGCGACGGTGGATTCGTCTCGTCGAGGGCTTTAATTTGATATATTACTCGTTGTGTGGATTCATACGGTTTGAGAGAACGGACGGGCGTCCGAAACTAGGATTTTTGTGGTCGCCGGATTTTAGATAGGGTTTAGAGTCTCGTGCTGATAACGTGTTGTGAAAGTAGTGTTTGTGAAAGAGGATTTCGTGATATTCATTAATGAACAAGAGGGTTTCTTATATAGGATTACATTTCATAAACCCTAATGGGGCTAATACATGGTGGGCCATAAATAGGTCTAGACTCTAGACTATATTCTAATGGTTTGGACCTGGTTGCTGGACATCCACAAACATGATATTCATAACAAGTTTAATATTGGTAACATCTAAACACTAAACTCTAAACGTCGTCAGTAAAATCTTAAACCTTATACCATAGGCCCTAAGTTTTAGGGTTTATCCAATGGTTAAAAGTTTATCTAAAAGTTTATGGTTTACCCAAGGGTTTAGAGTTTATGATTTAGGGTTTTGATAACCATGTTAACAACGTTAAAAAAATATATTTTTGGCACTATTTTTCTACATTTTTTATTTCAAAACATAATATAACTTGTCAAAAAATTTATTGGCTATTATGTTGATGGTGAACATAGAAGTTCATCTTAGAAAGTAAACCTAAGAATAACTAGTTTTACTTTAACGATTGTGTTGTATTTTAAATAAGGCAATATTTTAATTTCATTTCTACGTTGTGTCCCTAACATCTATCTATGGGTGTGATTGGTAGTGGCTGTGGGTGCTCTCCACAGCTCTATTTATTTTTAAAGTACCAAAATCAGAACAATCAAACTTTAGTTTATTTTTTAAAACCACAGCTCTTGAAATAACCTACAGACGTAAAAGTGCTTTGCAGAGCCAAATATCCAAAGCAAATTTTTCCATAAAATTCTACAGCAATAAAATCTAAAGCTATAGCAAAAAATCTACATACTTTTTTCTACAGCAATAATTTTGAAGCTACAGCCATTACCAATCGGACCTTATATATCTATCTATCTATCTACTATAATAAGGCTGCATTTTCTCATTTCTCCTTGCGCCACCTCAACACTCCTATCTCTATTTTTCGACACGTGGCAGCTCATATTTTTTTTATTTAAAGCAATGTTTTTGTATCCTTCGCCGATTGTGGAACTTAATCTTCATCAGTTACAAACAACTCCCACTTCTTCCACTAATTCATCATTTACTCTCTCCACCAAATAAGTAATCGATAAATCTACTCATCTCTATACATTTTCCACCTCTTCAAACTTTCTATTAGACTTTCATAGTTGCATATTTTCTAGCAAAACCTTTAGAATTATTTCACCAAGAATTTATAATTTCTCTCCAATTATAGTATTTTCTGGATTCTGTTGTTGAGAGCATTAAGACTTGGAGAGGATTTTCTAACTACGACAGCAACTAATCAGGATGTAGAGGATTGGTCGGAGATTGAAGGAATGTGGGGTGGGAGTGGTACTGGTAGGGAAGTTAGCTGGTGATGAAGTAGCAGACGGAGATGATTACGAAGGTGGCGCATGTGGATTTTCATTCCAATAACGATGGCACCAGTTCATCTTGAATGAGAGCATGTATGAAAAAGCAATGGTGGTGGATTCGTTGTGTCCCAAGAGAAGCTCGACGAGTGGTTGAAGGATTCATTTATTGGATTTTAAAGAATCTGAGAGAGTAGCCGTTGTTGGCGCACTTATACGAGACGGAGGAACAGAGATGTGAAGACATAGCATCCAATAGAATCATTTAATGCATGATATACACAAAGATTCCAGAAGCAACTTATAAGTTCATTTAAACACCAACCAAAGGACAAAGGTAATGAATGTCTACTATCAATGTGATTTTTTTTGTTTTGTCTGGAGAGTCATCAGTTATGTTAGTCACTTCAGGTCTATGTACAAGCTTCTGAGTCAATGTTGGGCGTGATTTGCAAGGTTTGTTTAATAGAGCAAGACAAACAAAGGAAAGACTTAGGGGGGCTCTATCTCTCAGTGGAGTATTTGTTTCTCGCTAAGAATTTTCAGATATCTTGAGAAGAGCTTCAAATTCGGAATTGAATTCATTGAGGGAACCAGACAGTCATTGACCAAGGTCAGTAACCACGTTGTAAGACACATATTTAAAAATCCCAATAAAAAATTTAATGAATAAGAGAGTTAATAATTATGTTTGTAAGATCCAACATGCAAGTATTGAGGCACTAGAGAAGCATGAAAATGATTTGATAGCAATAGTGAGAGAAGGAAAACTTTATCCTCTGACTAAAAGAGAAGACAATCAGTAGACTCATTGAGATTATCTCAAGGAGGAGAAAGAGTAACCATATGTTGATCGGTGAACCAAGTTGGGAAAACCGAAATTTCAGAAACTTAACCATATGTTTTTGTAATGCTAAGATATCACATGTCCATTTGCAAAACACACTTTCTCACAGGATTGTGCAAGAAGATTTAACTCAAGCTATGATGAACAAAAAGGTAATCAACTATATATCAAATTTTTTTCTTCCTTTTTAAAAATTTGGACAAACCTAAAAAATCAGTGGATGCTGGTAATCAGCTAAATCCGATACGTTTCATCTTCTAATCATTGATTTTAAAAATGTTTCCTTAGTAAACACTTTAAGTCTCTATAACTCGTGAATCAAGAAACCGTTTTTACAACCTTTTTCTTTCACAATCTTTTAGAATATATAGGGAACAACTAAAACTGTTGATTTTATTTAATAGTTTGTATAGTTGATGAGTTTTAAATTTGGTCAAGAGAACCTCTATCTTTTCTGAAAATGAGCAAACAGTGAAGAAATAAGATCATAAGTCACATGCACCAACCGGGGCTTCTAGCTCAGTTGGTAAAGGGTTCACAGCTATGAGTTCCGCCACCTGGGTTCGAATCCCGGCACTGGGGAATTAACATTTCGGCATCGCCAGGGACAGAGGACCAACATGTGGCAACACGTGACTAGTCTGGACCACTTCGGTGGGGCCAGGATACCTCTGTATAATTCAAAAAAAAAAAAAATATTGAATAATGCTCTTAGTGTGATATGTAACTTCTGGCATATTAGTTAATGCTCTTTAGTTTTCTTAAGCTCTAATTCTCTTACTTTCTTTGGTGATCACCTTCATTTTCATTTTTTGACTTGATGAAGGAGGTGAAACATAAGTTTGTCCTTAATTTTAAGCACAACAAAATGGTGTCTATCACTGACACGCTACAATTAACTCCATTACAAACAACTACAATCATCTCCAGTACGAGAACTACAATCAACTCCATATGTATGCTAATTGTGTTTGCCATCTTTGACATCCATGCAATTGCATATGACAAGATTATGATTTGGCTTTCCAGGCCAAGAAGATTTCCTTTTGGTGTTTGGTTTGAAAGTGATCACTATGAAAAGAATATCCTCAACTCCTCAAACGATGTTTTGAAGATAGAAGTAATACAACATCTAATAATCGACATGAAGATCAAATATTCTGGAGAAAAAAAACTATTTCTAATGTTTTTTACTTTATTTATGATTTAATCAACGTTTATTTATAAAATATTAATTTACCCCTCACAATGTGACCATTGCAGGTGTTCTTCAGAATATTAAATCTTTCGATTCAAAAATAAAAACTATAGCATGTATCTGTTCTACAGTTTCTTAAATTGAATAGACTTGCATTCTATTATCTACTCATGCTTACGGGCTGACTTTAGACGTCGCAGTGAGATTTAAAGGGAAAACGATTAATCGCCTGCTCCATATGTATATAGCAGTCTTACATATATGACTATATTATAACGATAAAATAATAAAACAATATCCATACTTTTAGGATTTAAAATACACAAAAATCAGATTAGTCAAGTTTCTTAACTAATAAAATAGAGATCTGATGATCATAAAAATTAAAGGTTCTAAAATTTGACAAATTTCTGTAATGGGTCGGGTTTAATATAACAACTATGCCAATCTTTAATGTCCAAAATTTACTGTGCTCACTGAAGATGATTCATGTTATACATACCCATTAGAGGCATTTCCATAGCCAAATCATCGTTATACAAAACCAAAATCATTATGGACAATTCACTTTTCACAACAAATTAACACCAAGATAATAAAAAACATATACACAAAATATCAAACAACCCTTCACAGCTCACAAATGTTAATTTGCAATATAAACACTAAAATACCCAGTCAAATATCAATCATTATGCTAGGACAAACCACTAGTATATATATATATAAAGGAGAATACCTTCTTCTCTTATGCTACCACATGGCGTGTGTAAAATTTCCAGCCTTCGAATGATTTTGTGCCTTTATCGGAACTGAGCGTTTAGTTTACCTTTTGTTTTTATTTTTAAATATATTACGTTTGAGCTTTTACATAACTGTTCAGGCCCATTGAAGGATATGTTTCATCTTTTTCTCATCTTCGAACTTTGTATCTCCGCAGCCGAAATCTCTAGATAATGCAGCCGTCGATCAAGTGACCATAATGTCTCCAAATTGCAATAGTGATAGCATTAAATCAGAGGGAATATGTATGGACAGCCTTATCTTTCCAGATTCCAAGTGTTAGCCATCTTATTCATACACTATGGACCTAAAGAGAGGAATCAACACATCTCTTTCTCTCGCAATTTTCTCAAATTCTACATTCAGTAAGATTTTATTCGATCACTGCAAACCCTCAATTGCTTCTGTTTGATTAAAAGGCTGGTAGTTTCAGGGTGACTGTTGTGAAGCAAGTCCTCCATTTTTGGGAAGAATGGAACCTGAAGAAGGATGGTAGAGCGGAGACACTCTAGCTAGCTAAGACCGAGCTATGACCAGCTGCCCCAGCTTGTTTAGCTAGCTCATCCAGCTAACTGAGCTGGACCACTTCACTTGAGCTTCCATCTACTCTCTTCCAGCTGATTGAGCTTCGAGGTAGCTTCACCCAGCTCCCCGTCTACTCGTCCAGCTCTCTTATACCTGCATAAACTCTTCCCTTGGTACTTAGTCATTCAACCAACCATCCCCACAGACTAAGTAAATTTTGGGAAGTCTTCAATGGTAAATAACATGCATCTAGCTCTTCTCAGCTCATGCATCATCCAATATCCTTACGCTTTGTAGGATATAACATCAATTCCATCTCTTGGACTAACAACACCCATCAGACTCTAAGTCAATCAACCAGCCATCCCACCTGGCTCAGAACTGATCAGTCTTCACTCATACCTAACCGACCATGGAACTATGTCCCACTTGAGCCGACCAGTCTTACTATTACAACCGATGCATATTTTGATCAATTAGATCAGACACCTTGATCACCTATGGATCAGGTCGTCCATTCTTACCCATGATCAGATCACAAACGGCCTTCCTTGCATAATCAGAACACAATCAATACCAACCAATATCCTAATGAACAAGCCTATTAATGCATGTTTGGTTCCCTTATCCTGATCTATCAGTACATTCTAATTACACTAAGTATCAACCGGCCATACCCTTTGGACTCAGCCAAGCATAACCGTTCATACTTGTAACCATCACCATATCGCCTATTGTGCAGTCCGAGGTGTTGTATCTAACTATCATCCACATGGCTGAATTAGATCAACTAAGATCCGTCCCTTTCCTCAAGGTTCTGGATACTTCGTTTAATCGCAATATATAGTCTTTAAGGGGTGTGCCATGCTTGGCCTTGATCACACCACAAGAGATATAAACATCAACCGGAAAGTAATCATACATATGTTACCTTATACTTGATCTTACTAGATCTTGTGCTTCCCTTATCATGTTAGGCATTGATCCTCTTGCACACACCATTATCAAGTCTTATCATATACTTCCAGTATATATAAGATGTGATAAGATCCCTCCATGGGTCGCACCCAAACTTCCCCTCCATTGATTTCCAGGAAACTCTTTTCTACACTGCATCTGCCTTCAAGGCTTTCTTGGCCTTTGAGAGTGGAGTCCAGCCTTCTCCCTTTTCTCCTGACCATTTTCGTGTGTTTCCAGGATTTAGAGGAATCTTAGGGCATGATCACCCATGATCAAAACCCATCCAGGAGTCATGCAACACTTCTCCCTTTACTGCTCATGAAACTGCCTCTCCACCCACATTTACCTTCAAGGCTGTCTCAGCCATTAGAAGTGGAATCTGGCCTCCTATCTTCTCTTTGGCTATTTGTGTGTGTTACATGGCAGTATAAAAAGCCTAGGGCGTGGAAAACCATGATCAAAACCTATCCAAAGGTCGTTCATAACCTTCCCAATGATTGCCTACCAAAACTGCCTCTTTGCTGCCTTCAAACCACCCTTGGTCTTTGATTGTGCAATCCGACCATCTCTTTCTTTTTATCTATTTTTTCTTTGTGTTTCAGGGTGTGGGAGGAAGCCTTGGCGTGCCTGTAAAGGCACAGACTTTCCTTTCTTATATAGAAGAAGAGGTGGTTACTTTCCAACCATTGCATCCCTTTCTGGCCATTGATTTCATCAATAGTCCAGATCACACCCATTCGCCTATAGCAGTTTGCTGATGTCCTGGACTTGTCAATCAGCTCCTGGACATGTCCAAACCAATCCCAATATGAATTCCAAGCCACTGGCCCCATCCCAAGAGCCCACCGGCCCATCGGCACACATGGATCACCCACATCGGCCGACCACAGCCCGGACCTGGCCAAACCGCCCAAGACTTGAACACTCAGTCCAGCTGAGTTGAGCTGATATCCAGATGACCCATCTTAGGGAGCTAGTCCTCCAGCTAATGGAGCTGACTTTCACTTGAGTGAGCCACACAGATCTACACTAAGCTTCACCTAGCTGGTCGAGCTACCTTACCGCATTGCCCAGCTGTCATATCACTCGTGCAGCTTGATATATTCATCTTAATCAATCTGTCTATGTCCCTTGATCCATTCCTTGACCTTGACTAAGCTTTCACATGATCTATCCTGATCATTCAGCTCCTGCCACCTTGTTCATGATCTATTCTCATGATCTGAACCAAGGTAGCTCGTTTTTATCGAAACTTCTAAGCCCTATGTCAAGTTCGAGGAACGGGGACATGGTAATCCAGGTCAATAAGAATTATTTCATCAGTTTGTTGGTCAGGTACCTACTTTAGTGATACACTCTTTTTCTTGCAAATATGGCTCTTCTCCAGCAACAATTCGTCAATGAGGTGTAATTTTGATAACAGCTAACCAAGTTATCTCTGAATTTCTGGTATTGCTTCTTCAACTCTCGTTACAAATAAGCTGCAAATTGAACAAAAGTATCATTTCATATAATTAACATCACTTCATATAATTAACATTTACATCAATATTTACCTTTCAAACGAACGCATCACTGCATCTTCGCAATTTAGAAGAATATAAGTGTAGGCACTATGCATATCCTCTTCCGTGGACAACTATACTTCTTTCAATTTACCACCAAACCGTCTAATTTAGCAGAAAATTTCAGGAACACCGTCAACTGTATATATTGGCATGACTCCACCATCATCATATCATTTAGGAACTTTTTTCCTCGTACGAACTGTTGGTGAAAAGTAGTATGATGTGAAGTGAGATGATTCTGCTTTAAACCTCCCAGAAACAATTGAACCTTCCACCTTTGCAAGATTTTTTGCTTTCCCCTTCAAATGTTTCATAGAGCGCTCATACGGATACATCCATCCGTTGTGAACCGATTCACGAAGCAATGCCTCGTACGGATACATCCAACTGTAATGGACAACTAGATGTTCCATGACATCAAAAAATTATGGAGGTGGACAACTATATATTTCATGTA